>NC_051159.1:162405094-162520359 GCF_013339745.2 Dermacentor silvarum
TTCCGATTTAAATCAGCAAAGGCACAAAACTGGGCTACGCCATCCTTATCATCAAAAACTACACTACAAACTGTAATGCATCAAAGCAGTACAGCATCGACTCGTCGCTTTCATAACGTTTGCTGTATTAAGCTTTCTCCCATGCATTCCCCACGTTTCGCCAACTCCCATGATGCGTGCGATCCACCGACTTTTTTAAGAACTGATTAAATTTTACCGGAAACCCTTATGCAATCTAATGCATTGGTTTTCCATTGCGTTGCTTCTCATGTTTATTGTCGCAAATTCCACCAGTGCACTCTGGTAATCTTGCGCTTACAGCGAGGGATTCGGATTGTTTCCTCGCCACCCGCTTATCAGCGAAACGATT
Source organism: Dermacentor silvarum (assembly GCF_013339745.2). Classification (NCBI taxonomy): domain Eukaryota; kingdom Metazoa; phylum Arthropoda; class Arachnida; order Ixodida; family Ixodidae; genus Dermacentor; species Dermacentor silvarum. Next base: position 162,405,465 of record NC_051159.1, read on the forward strand.
TTCTCTCTCATGCATTCTCTCACGTACTTCCTTTTGCCGAGCGACGTACTGCCGAGAATGCGAAAGGATGCGAGCTTACCCTAGTCGCAGTAACTTGAAGAAGCTTGCTTGGGTCAAATGTTGGTAAACACGAAGACCCCGTGACTTACATGTTTGCAGCCACGTGCTAGATCATTTTGTATTACGGGACGCCGTAACCAATCACAGTACCAAACGCGTCCTCAGATTCTTGTTTCATATGCTGTGACCGAGGAATAAATGCACGCACAACAAACAGTGATTTCGATCACCGTGGCGCATCACTTGGTGTACTTACGCCGCCTTCATGACTTCTGTGAGACCTATGCATATGAGTCACGGTGATTTTTTAATGTCTTTCTGTTCATATAGAAAGTATTGCTCGACTATATATATATACAAAAAATGCTTGCCTTTTAGGTCTCCCAGAAAGCTTCCCGCCGCCATGTTGATATCATGAAATATACACAGCTAAACTTTTACGTCGTAAACATTTAATATTGTACTTTTATAATTATTTGGCAATATCTATCTATGTTTTCATTAAGTTTTAACTATTCTTTATCGTAAATAACCATTTTTACGTGATCCCTTGAACATATATATGATTTTTTTTCTTCTTCATTCACGACAACCAAGTTTCGTCGCTTTTTGTTGTTGCGCAGATTGTTATGACACTAAGCTGATAGACGGTACGCAACTGTTCTGCAAAAAAAAAAAAAAATATTGGTCGCCATCGGAGATTCGTCTATCGGATAAAATGCTAATGCGTAATCTAATAAACTCGTGAGCGTTAAGAAATACCCTCAGTCTGGTAGCTATCCGGGTTCTTCTGTGAGGTTGTACACACATAGCAGCTTTTGTTCTGCGAATTTAAAAACCAGCTTTGCGGTTATGAATAACGTGCAGTCTTAGACGACAGCTTAAAAATACATTTTGGGCATACTGATATTGTTATAAGTGGCTAAATCTTGTGGTGTTGTGTGTTATTTGGCGCTATGATCTCGTCAAGTCTGACATATCTTCAGTAACGCAGTGCAAAAATGACACCGACAAGATCGAAGGAAGACTGGAAAGCACATGTCCTGTCATTGTTACGTTATCGTCTATGTCATTTTCGCACTGTGTTACTTACGGTGAAGCTACATCAACTCGCTCGAATGACAGTTCCCACATTTATGCTCAACGAAGTCAAATGTTCGTCAACTTGCGGATGGGGTGAAGCGTGAAATACAATTAAATGGCATTCTCGACCAATGCTGTGAAGCACAGTATTGCAAAAAGCGCGAAGATAGTGGAAAAATAGGACAACATACGGTACTAACAACACTTGTATCCATCTTCGTCTTCTTGTGCTGCTTGGTTTGGCGCCTCTATGCCTTGGGTTAGCATACGAGGGTTTTTTGGCCAGTTGCTGGCTCCAAAATTCGCGTACTACCTGACGCCCATGGCTGAAAGGTTGTGGCTGAATGGCGCTGGCTAACACTCCAAGAGTAAGCTAGGGGAATATTAGTAGCCTAGGTGAATATTTGTCACCACTTCATTTCAAAGGGATGTCAATAAATCATCATCATCCCCAAGGCTAGATCCAGTACACATACATTGCCGGAGGACGGCCATGACCGTATGTTGTTTGCTGTAGGATCGCACGCTTGAATGGGAAATGTGGATTGGACTCCCACAGGGGGCAAGTTGAGTATTCATCGACTTTCATTTTCCACAACATCTGCATATTCTGAGTCAACGCCTAAAGCAGAGACATAGCCCAACCCCTTTCTCACGAGATATGTTTCACAAGTTCCAGTAAGACGGGCACATTTTTTCACAACGGCGTCGTGAATCACACGGTCGTGAAGCTGCTCTGCAGGTTGCAGTGAGCCCGGGAGAATTACAGTGTTTACTTGCCTCTATTCGTCTGAAAAACCCACGTTCATCAAAAACACGTGGATGCGCACCTTGCTCAGTGAGTGAGTGAGTAGGAACGTTATTGGCAAAGGAGAGACTTTAGAGTGCCGGATGGCGGCATTGTTAAACGGCCCTGAGTCCGTGGACCTTGGAGGATTTCTCAGCTCGTGCCATGACCCTATCTTGGACAATAAGGTCATAACTGAGCAACATGACCCTCGGCTGCTCAGGAGCAGTTACTTTCCTTCTATCTTTCTTTGGCCGTGCCCAGAAGATATGCAACAAATTTGCAGGTACTTGGCATTTAACAACTTCGTTCACGATCAGCTGGCGGGTTGCTTGTACCTCTCACTCTCGGATCCGACACTGAGAGACAAAATCCATCATAACCATCTCTCTCTCATGTATATATATATTATATATATATATATATATATATATATATCCCGTTCGCTAAAGGAGAAGGGTAGGGTAGGGTGTAGGGTATGTTAGAATAAAAAAATATGAAGTGTAATGTATCTACGATTCATTGTGCGTTCCAGATTACGAGTAAAGGGGCAAGAGCATATCGTGTTCTGATCATCAAGTGTCTGGGTTTCTCTTCCTAAACCGCGAGGGCATCGTTCAGTTCCCTTTTACCAACACATCTTTACGCAGACAGCAAACTCACCCGTGACCGCAGAATAACTTCTGATATGAGGGGCGGAATCTAGACCTGAAAGACAAGAAACCATCCGTGAAGGAACAGCCTGCTTCTTCTTCGCTTTCTTCTTCACTGGCAGGAGCAGCACGTGCTGACGGGCTTCTTTCTTTTCCTCGACATCTTAAAACTGGAGTGTACTAGAATGGGGGAGTGGGTCTAGCGGACGCCTTAACAAGAGCCGAGGGTGAAGCAAAAAAACGCGGAAAATGTGGCGGTGCCACCGTCGCCTTAATCTGTATCTCCGGCCAATAAACGTTGGCTCCGGTGTTTCGGCAGCGCTCATTGGCTGACACGAGCTCGCGGGCTGAGTAGCTGTCGTCTGTTCGACGCACAGTCGTTGTTGCGTCGTTTGCGTTCTTTCCGCCGCTCTTTTTCCTTTTTATTTACAATTTATCGGTGGGGAATAATCTCAGTGTTACCGCCACCGAGTATCCGCCTGTCGAAGCTCCATGCAGCTGCTGGTAGGGTCTCCGACGCGACAAGAGTCAACGCCTCCTAAAACTTTTGGGAGGCGTTGCAAGAGCCCGGCCGGCGAGTGGGGCCGCTCATCCGGGTGAAAGCGACGGTGGCGCCACCTGTATTTTCAATAAAAAATGCCTCAGCGCAGAGCCCTCGTTGGACCCACTCCCCCAATCTAGTACACTCTACTAAAAACGGCGCAAAGCAAACTGCGGCCGCATTTCCCCCCCCCCCCCCCCCAAAAAAAAAAAAAAAAAAGATAATAAAAAATGTGGCTGTAAAGTGCTTGCTGTGAGGAGGTGCTTGAGATACTATAGTATAAACTACAATGCCGAAGTAAGCAGCAGTACGAAAGGAAGAGAGTCATAGTGAAAAGCTTGAAGCAATCCTAACTGCATATACTGTATACTTACACTGGCCTCCAAGATAGCTCCGTAGGTTTACATGCTGCTCGATCATGGTGGCTGTGACACCTGCGGTTAAATTAACACCACGTGCGCACAAGAATGACTATCGGTAGGTCTTTAAGAGATGCGTGAAACGGATAAGCTGCACATTGGTTCCTTAAGGGCATGAGATGCTTTACTGATAGGGGACTGACTGATTGACGGGATTTGCTGTCGCAATCACTGGGGCTATGAAAAACGTTGTATTGGAGGGCTTCAAATAGTTTTGGCACCTGGGGTTCTTTTGTCCATAGCATCAAGTGAAGCGCAAAGCAGCGTGAGCATCGTAAAATCTATATTGTTACTCGGCATCGTAGCCAGCAGAGCCACCAATTTTTTGTTTTGCTATCTAAGCTGCGATGTACGCATTACACTAGAGACGATGCGAAGCCGAGCTGTGCTATTACTTATGTGTGGCGATAAGTGGATCAAGGAGGTATCGATGCTATCGGGACGAAGCGCAATCTACGTCGAATACTAGTGGGTGTTACGCTGTTACGGGAGTTTATACATTGCGGCTATGAAATTTACCACTCTCAACGCGAAATCGTGTGCTAATAGTGAATTGTCCTTAGACGAACGTTCTGAACAAAAAATATTCTATATAAAGATACAAAGCATGTTTAGAGCAATGCAACACAGACACGAGACAAAATAAAACGAGCGCGACAAATCAACTAACATTGGTAGTAACAGTTAATCCCATTTTTTTTTATTCGAACAGGCGCAGCGCCATCTAGCTAGCGCAAGGGAAGCACAATGGGCAGTTAGCTTGCTGTTTGGCCAGCAGATGGCGCAGCAAATCTGCCTTTGTTTAGCATTTGTTAGGCCGAAACGGCAGAGAAGGGAGATCATCGAGGCACTTTGGCGCTTTTTTTTTTAAGGGAACAGACAACGATAGTGTCGTGAAACATTTCCCTGTGCCGCGTTCGGCCAAATACGTCCGGAGCTTTCTTGGCTTGTGTTTTGACTTTCAGCGTTTTGTCAAGAACTTTGTCGACATTGTCCGTCCGCTAACACAGCTCCTGAAAGGAAATCACATTTTCATAGGGTCCTGAACAAGCCGATGCATTCCGCATGCTCGCCAGATTGCTTACTACTCCTACCATCTTGGCACATTTTCACCCAGGTACCCATTTTGGCGCAGGTATAGGTATGCATAGTGCTAGATTGCGATAACACAACACGTAAGTGGCTCACACAGGCTACGTAACTATTTTTCGCCAGCCCAATCCAGAGGAGACTCCATTAGCAATTATTATTGTCATCATCATTGATTGTTTTATTTTCTATTTCGACCACGGTGTTAGAAGAGCTGTGGTGCCTCTTCTACCAGCGGAAAGAAAACCGTGGTAAATGTATTAAGTCGAACAGTCAAGGAACTTTATTGAAAGGCCCCGCGAGTTTGTGGGACGGGCAAATGGTAAATATATTCTTCTAAATGAAAAGAAGCCGGCAGATCCCACACCCTGTGGGAATCGATGTTATGCGAAGCAGTGTGCGGGGAGCCTACCAAGTTAATGAACCGACCATGAGAGCACCAAGACGTAGGCAGCTATTTAATGAAACTGCCGTGGTTTATCAGTGGCTATGGTGTTGGGCGGCTGAGCACGAGGTCGCAGGATCGAATCCCGGCCACGGCGGCCGCATTTCGACGGGGGCGAAATGCGAAAACACCCGTGTACTTAGATTTAGGTGCACGTTAAAGAACCCCAGGTGGTCCAAATTTCCGGAGTCCCCCACTACGACGTGCCTCATAATCAGAACTGATTTTGGCACGTAAAACCCCATAATTTAATTTGTTTTTGTGTTTCGTGAGCTACAGGACACGCATGTCATGACATTCATGTCATGAGTTCTCAGGAGTCCCTTTAGCTACGGCTAAGACACCTTAAGGAGAAAGCCTTAGCCATGCTCATGACTATGAGTGCAATCGATGCTACAGCTGTACCAAGCATTATTTATGGGCTTCCTAAGATACAGCCTACCCGTGCTGGGAAGCACCAGTAAAACGAACCTTCGAACACTCCAGAGTATGCAAGCCCAAGTTCTACGGACGTGCCTCGGCCTCCCTAAGTGTGCATCCACAGCGGCCACAATCGCCATAGCACGTGACCACCCTGTGTCAACGTACATTGCAGTCGACGATCTAAGAGTGCACATTCGACATGTCGCAAGGACCCCCTTTCACCATCTTGCTTGCCTGCCAACAACTAGGCCGCATACGAGTTTTAGCCGTCTCCTGAGTATACACGGAGCATCGCTACCGTCCAATTACGTCCCAGCAGCATGGCCTTCGTTGCCCCTGTGGTCTCTGCATTCACCTCGAATATGCCTCACCATTCCAGGCGTAAAGAAGAAGGCACAAATGCCGTCAGCAGCATTGAAGCAGGCAGCATTATTGCTACTACATGAGGTCCACAGTGACCGCTTACATGTTTACACTGGTGGGTCGGTCATGCACTCCTGTTCAGCAGCTGCAGTATTTGTCCCAGCAAAATCTACAGTAATAAAATTCTGGACATCGCACTTGACATCGACGACGGCTGTCGAACTTACAGCTTTGTGTGCAGCAATGAAATTTATCGACCAGGAACCGCCCCAGAAATGGTCTATCTTCTGCGATTCCAAGGCCGCTCTCCAGAGTTTGCTCTCTGCTCTACGCCGTGGACCCCAGGAACGACTTGTCGCGGACACACGAGAAATTTACCATCAGGCAGTTTACAAAGGACATGACATCGTCTTTTAATGGCTGCTAAGTCACTGTGGTATCTTTGGAAACGAGCAAGCGGACGCAGCCGCTCGATCTTCACATACCAGTACCGATTGCGTCGCTATCCCTATGTCCAGAACAGACGCAGAACGAAAGCTCCGTGCGCTTGCTCGCGAGCTTACGCTAGCCCACTGGAATTCAACGGACTTTAAAAACCAGCCCCTCTGTTGCCTGGATCCTAATCTGAAGCTCCGCCTTCCACATGCCTTACTACGACGGGAGGTAGCTCTCATTTGTCGCCTAAGACTTGGAGTAGCTTTTACCAACGCGTACTCCTACCTTATCGGAATGGCCACAAGTCCAAATTGTGAAACTTGCGTGTGCAAAGAGACGATAGCACATCTTCTGTGTGATTGTCGTCGTTTTAGTACGCAAAGGAAAATCCTCAGAACCACGCTCGACAAGATAGACAGCCGTCCCCTTACGGAAGCCAGAATTCTTGGTCCCTGGTCCCAGCCGACGTCGGAACGAACTGCTTCAAAAGCGCTAGTACGCTTTTTACAAGGAACAGGACTTGGTGAAAAACTCTAGAATTGTGCGGACTGATGTGTGTGTGTTTTTTTTTTCTTTTTCTTTTTAATCTTCTCTTGTCTTCTAATCTTTTATGCCCTTACCCCATCCCCCTATGCAGAGTAGCCAACCGGACGCTTAACCTGGTTAACCTCTCTGCCTTTCGCCTCTTTTTTTCCTTCCTTCCTTCCATGACTATGTGCATGGCCACATCCGAACCCATTTTGTTTGTTTTTGAGGGTTAATCTTTTTCCTCTCGGTCATTGTCATTTTTGCTGAGTCATGGTCATGACTATGACTTCTACCACTATCCTTTAGTGTGTCCTTCAATTAGTACCCGCGTCCGAAACCATTTCAGTGGTCTTTGAGTGTTAATCTTTTTTGCTGAGTCATTGTCACTTTTGCTGAGTCATGCTCATGACTATAACTTCTACGATCATCCTTTAGTATTTCCTTCACTTAGTACCTAAGTCGGAACCCATTTCAGTGGTTTTTGAGAGTTAATCTTGTTACGCTGGGTCATTGTCAATTGAGGCAGTGGTTTCATGCCCTACATGACACGCATGTCATGACATGACTATTATGTCATGATCTATCATTGATGTTCGTCATACACTCTTGTCATAATATGTCAATTTTGGTACATACCAAGTTAACAAAACGACTATAAGAGCACCAAGACGTAGGCCGCTAGATAGATAGATAGATAGATAGATAGATAGATAGATAGATAGATAGATAGATAGATAGATAGATAGATAGATAGATAGATAGATAGATAGATAGATAGATAGATAGATAGATAGATAGATAGATAGATAGATAGATAGATAGATAGATACTGTCAAAGTGGCAAATGTTCGCCAAGGAATGCTTCACATTAAAAAAACAAGAAAAAGTAATCTCCACCTGATCGTTTCGCTTCCAAAGCATCCAGAGAGGTTTGGCTGTCCGCCAGTCTCATTGAAATGACGTGAGTGCGTTTGAATAGCAGCAGCCGCGATAAATAAAGGAAGAACGAATATTAAATGAAAACATGTGCTAATGGATATGTAAGCAGATATTTTTCTAAGAGAAAAATCTTTTGGAAGGGTGCTTTTTTATTCGACGATAGTCTGCAAAAATAATTACTGAACACGTTATTAGCGCAGATTATGCTAGAGAACTCGTTTCATAAGCCTGTTTTGCATGGGGGTGGTGGAGTTTTCAAGGAATACACAGTTGTGCAAGACGTCATTGGGCGTCCCTATTAAAGATGCTGGCGATGTCATGACCACAGCAATAAAGTCAAAACCGTGACAACACCTGCGCTTTCCAAACGCCAACGTGCTCTGTAGTTAAATCAAAACAAACAAAAAATCGTATCAGCGTCTGCTAATATGGATAAAAGTTGATGCGCATCATAAGCAATGAATTTGGCGCTGCTGCATGATGCTATTGTACACATTTTTGCTAGGCGACATTCGCTAGCAATGCTTGCAACACTCGAGAAGAACCACGCATTTTTTGTGTTGGTTTTCTTCTGTGTTAAAATAATACATGGATCATGAAAGGTTGAACACAGGTATCTTAACATCGACGTTCTTAACAATTACATCAAAGCCTGCACGATGGCATCAAGCTTGAAAGATGTATTGTGGAGATCACGCGCTTTTGGTCAGACTACTTAGCCGTACCAACAGGCGCACAAAAGACATTTTGAACTATAGTTTGGACTCGGTATGACGGCCGTAGCACTCGTCGGCCTCATGCAATAAGAGCACATCGAGTACGTCACGGCCACGTGCTGCCGATGCGCTAGCGGTTATTTCTGTTGACTTGCAGAATCAAATACAATTTGTTTCTTACATAAAACACTCATGCAGAACCGTCGTACATGTCGGAATCTATTTTAACCAAAGCTTAAGTAAAACGGCTAATTAAATGCTTTACAGCTAAAAGTGATGCGCACAATTGGGTGATGACAGGTGATTTGGCGAATCGTTAGATGCTGCTTGATACGACACGTATAAATCAACATTTCAGGATTGCGTACCTATTGCACCGCACTAGGACATACCCATTCTGCCAGATTGACCAAGAATAGGCCCACCCCCAGTGGTGCATACCGCATGGCTAAATGGATGAAAATAAAGTAAATCAAAGAATCCGATAATTACAATTCACCATTCCATTAACAGATCATTGCGCCTTAGAGAAGCCTGTGAGCCGACATTACATGTGCAGGCTTTATGTCGGATGGTATTCTTTTTGTTACGCAGAGCAGAGCTGAAAATACGTGGTCAGCATAAAAAGTTTATATGAGCCACAGCATGGGTATCTTCATACAACCGTTCTATATATATCCACAAATATATGCGGCAAGGCAGTAGCCATGCTGAGGAAAGTCTGTGTGGGTTGGGAAACAAAGCTTGGCTTTAAAATGATGACAGACCGAATAAAGGGATTTCAAAAGTGCGTATCTTCTCACCAGCGGCGGCAATTATTAAATCACAGGCTTGACCTAGAAGCCACCAGTGAATTTTGAATTGCCGCTGAACAGCCCACCGTGAATCTATGAGAGGCGACCCACCTGACCTGCTAGTTGACTGCTCCTAACCGACGTTATTGAGAAGAGAAATTGCCTTTTCATATTAAGGTGACAGAATGGTTAATTTCGCAAGCTTTTCATCGACAAATTATTCGTTTGGTGTGAGCGTCGGCTCCGACGAAGCAGCTGCTTTGGCCAACTATAAACAGAGCCTTTACTCGCTATCGAGCTTCGCATATGGAACTTCCGTAGCGAGCGCAACTAAGCCTAATGTGCTCTTCCTCTACTCACTTTCCAAAATAGGCCTCGAGCCATTATTTAAGTATATACTCGGCCTTCTAGCGATCAGAGGTGCTCAGTAAATCCGTCAGTGCCGGGGGAGAGGAGGGGGATAGAGGTGGTGACGACGGCATTGCGGAAAGTTCACCGATCGCATAGAAATTCGATAGAAGTTCCAGCGCAGGGCCTTGTATAAACAAGTTTGTTTCGTCCTTGGCGAGAAAACTAACTCTGCCAAAGAGCGAAGGAGCGTCAAATACACCAAATCGGAGCCTACATTCCCCGTTCGCTCGTTCGTGGGATGTGTACCGAATTGTCATATGCAGCGAGTCGGACAGGCCGTCTCTCCGGAGCGTCGCACGAAGGATAACACGCGCAATTTCAACAAGTGCGGGCGTCTGTGGGGCCGGACTTATTTTGTAAGTGACGCTTCTCCCGATTATTTCAGTCTAACGCACTACAATTGTCCAGGAGGGTAGGGGGGGGGGGGGGGCTTAGATATCTATTTGCATTTTACCTACTTCATCGCGCTTGGAGCGGTTAGGCTCGGCCTATCCGTCTCCAAGTGGGAGCGCCCTGGAGCTCTGCCCTAGGGCAGGGCTTCTCAGGACCTATTTAATAAAGTTCTTTGTCTGTGTCTATCGCGCTTGAATGTGTCCGTATAAAAAGATATTATTTAATTTTACCGCCGACCGGCATGCGCAACTGCTTCACAGATTCAGTATACAGATTTAGGTTAAAATAATTTACGAAAACGTGCCGATTGAGTACAATTATTTGAGTGGTAACGCAAAAAAAAAAGAATGCTATTGCGAGAGCGTCAATGAAAAATTCCGTTGTTTCGAAAGAAGCGGGTAATACCCAGATGTAAAGCTAGTAACCGGTATATAATATTACATGTGTATTTGAACAATAAAGGGCGGTAATAGCCAACAGCTGATAAAGAAGATTATACCATATAGAGGTCCAGTTGAAATTTAACTTATTTGGTCCTAGTTTTGTAATTTGCTTGTGTGTTTATTCAAAGCATGGCGTGCGCTTCATGTCAAATTTAGTCTGGGGTGCTATTCTTCGCAATGTCAAATTTCGCCATATTGTCAAATTTGGTACACTTTTGGCGAACCAGAGAGGCCGTCGCAGCCCTCTCGGCGAACTGTGGGCCAATCATAGCTGGCTAAAGGGCGAATTAGACAATCTAGCAGAATAATTCTTTGTCCAGAATAGCACATATGAGTTAGCGCACGGTCTTTTTGGGCAAACGAAGGTGTGACTGCAGACGGTTCGTTATCATGCATCTATATCGACGCTGCTGCATCGGACGTACTGTGTTCCACCTTGACGATGAAAGCGGAGCAGCGTACGGTGAAGAAACGGCACGTGGTTTTCTTCACTGCACACTGCAGGCAGCAATACCCGTGAGTTATAAGGCTTTTTAATTGATAAAATGGCACAGCCCTTTCTTGTCTGTTAACTTAATATGAATACATGGCATTGTACACAATTGAGTGCTTTAAGGATTCTATGAATAGGTTTCGCATAAATTGCTATGCAGTGAATGTTTTGCTGGCCATACTACTTTTCATTCGTTGAAATGCCACTATTCGGTTCGGTCATGTATATCGGGGACTTACTCGAATAAATGTGAACTGGTTTCTAGAACCTATGTGGCAATGGCATTTAATCCCATCCTACGCCGTCACGAGCAGTTTAAAAAACCCGCTCACGCATTAGCTTATGCGAGCTGGAAGCCCATAGTAGACAAATAACACTGCGCGTAGTCGTTAATATGCGGAACCTAAAGGGATTTTGCGCATTCGCGCTAAGAAGCCTAAGATCCCGATGTTATTTCCACTTGTGGTTGTGATGTGTGGCTAGCTTTTTCTTTATTATTATTATTATTATTATTATTATTATTATTATTATTATTATTATTATTATTATTATTATTATTATTATTATTATTATTTACTGAACAGGAGTTGTTCCCATGACACCAAGATGGCGACGGTTGCATACCTCCGCCATTTTTTAGACATGTGGGCTTCTATGGAAGCTGCGCTACCGGTTTACATATACCTTGATAAAGCCACCGCACTAAAGTTCACCTTATCATGCAGTTTGATCAGACCAAGCGAGGGCCCAGAGGCTTATCAGCATGTTTTTATCTACCGATTTGCCTTTGATGCAGACACCATGCTTTGAGGATGGTAATTTTGTAAGTTTTTAGCTGCTTACAAAAGCGATGTCGGAATGAATTTAAATGAGTATCCGAAGCTTACGAAACCTTTAGAATACTCATATTAACAGAGTAGTTGCTTTACTAGTCACCGTCTGACTGCGCAGAAATGACCCAAACTTCGATGGTTTTCATATAGTAGAGTTGCATACTCCGAACTTCGCATGCAATTTGGTACTGGTTTTCTGCCATTAACGTCAGCATTGCTCATGTGGAATGCATAAATAGAAGAGTTTATTATCTACAAATCTTTTTCAATGATGACCTTCGTGCACAATAATTTGTGAGAAAAAGTGTTTTCCCATAGAAACCGCGTTTTTTTGCAGTTTGCTGCTGCTCGGGGGGCTGGGTGTTCACACCGCCACTGCTCAGAGGGGAAGTCCCAAACATAATTTTTTTTCAGCGTTTATAATGATCAGCACCCTCAGTCCAAATCTAAAGTACGGTGCAACCCATGTTTTTGTTCATCAGAAAATCACCTCTAATGATTTGGGCCTCTGTGATCGACTACTTGTCTTATACAGATCCGCCCACGGATCGCCGGCGACGTGTTTGAGGCACCTGTCTTAGATTAACGTAGCCTCCCATTACTTCAAGCAGCCGAATGCAAATAAAGCACTATTGTTATTCTTTTTCGCTTCGCTGCCGAACACTTTTCTGCATATAATACTCCAATGATACCTTTACGTTTGGCAATTCAAAGTCATCGCAACCCACTGAAGATATGTCATCGCACCCCCCCCCCCCCCCCCCCCCCTCCCGCAAAAGTTTATTACCAACAGCGACTTAATATTGACTTCATTGTCAGGTCACAAGAATAAAGAAAAATTTTGCATTTACATTCTTCCCGTACAAGCTATTTTTTTTTCAGGCAAATGAATAAAAATGTAGTTCTGAAGGAATACAAGTATAAAGTGATTGCTTCTTTTTACTGTCGTTTTTACAAAGTCATACTTACGAATATCTGGCACTAGCTGGCTAGCTCATGTATCAGGCTATCGCGATCCTTCAGCGACGAGTAGGTCGGGTCCTTATACATAGACCTATGCTGCGAGCTCGCGTGAAATACATCAGTATGGATGGAATGACAAACGACGATAACTTGATTTCCGAGGGTGCATCATGTTAACAGTGCTGTGTGATTATAGCAAGCAAAGCATAAAAGAAATCGACGCATAAGTGCGCAGGCAGCGCGGCCAAAAATGTTCCATTTGGGAGTTACCTGTACAGAAGCCCAATCAGTGTTCGACCTTTACTTTTGGAAGCTATAATAAAGAAAGTAATTCCAGTCGAGTCAACACTGCAGTCGTCGAGTCATGCTACGGAGTATTTCGTCTAAGCGAAATAGAGCTTCAACTATGAAATTTCGAACCTACGCATTGTTTACGCGGTACCAGAAGGGCGCCTGCGTTCTTATTTTTTGTTTGACAAAACCGTGTTAGCAGCCAGATCAGTCCGCATCGACGAAGATGGCAAGAAAACGCACAGCTGCGAAACATCTTATTCTAACGGTATCGTCGTCCCATAGCTTAACTCAGAAAGATGTGACTGAGGTGTAGAAGTGCTGCTTGCTGGGCCAGTTGGTTCATACTAATACTTGGGGAAACCAGCGACAAAAAAAAATAATAAGAGGCAAATACGAAGAAAAGAAGAGTCAACACAACGCTTGTTGTGTTGACTGAGGTGGTTCACTGAGATCACTGAATTGGGTACTTAGCACGTTCGACGTTTTCAAGGCGTGTAACAACTACTCCTTATGCACTGCGATCCCTTTGAAACATTTCAATGCACGATGATCTCTCCTAGACTAATGTCCACAGACATAGTATTTTTAGCAGCCCCAATGCGGGTGCAGCGTTCGCTTGTGCCGTTTAAAAACGCACACAAATCAATGAGCGAGTTGACGGAGTCATCCGAGGGACCCATGTTGCTCTCAACATACCCACATAGATGGAACATCAATTAACAGAAAGGCCATAGTAACGCTTCGGGGCATGCATGGAAGCACCACGACAAAGCCGTCAACCGATTTAAAGGAATCGTATGGGAATTTGCTCAGGTAGCTAGCTAACCTGTGCATGGAAAAGGCGCTTCGATGAAAGTGTTGCGCAGTTGGTGCCACCATACCCACTGACGTCAGCCCGTGCCAAGCACGGTTTTGTACGCTCCGCCAGCGTCACCGTTGAAGACCGCGCTGTAGATCCATGCAAATGCGTCCCTGAGGAGCAATCCTACGCTGTGGCGCCACCACAGTTTGTTCCTTGAGCCGTAGAAGACCAAATGCAGCTGCTGAAAGCGGTGTCAATGGGAGAGGGGAGGGAACTTCCCGTCCAAACTAAGAAGGCTGTAGGTCAACTGCGCGTGATGCAGGCCGCCGACATGCATAAGCAGAAGCGGCACATAAAAAAGGAGCTTCGATGAATGCATTGTCCGACTGACCACAACGAAGTACATGAATGCTATTCTGCACAAAATGCTTAAAGCGCCGTCATGAATGGCAACGTAAAGCGAATGATACTGTATATACGTACAGTGATGGACACAACTAAACGCCGTCCATGTTCCACAAAACGAAGGATAAAACCAACAGAAAACTGAAATGTCCTATGTTTGCGCTGAAAAGTGGACGCAGCTCTTTTAAGGCGTGATTAAATGGATTTGCCCTCAATCTCCTGTAGCAGTGCTGTAATAAAAGACAACAAAATCATAGTGCAGCAGCATAAATGGCACCGAAAGATGCGAAGTGCGTAAGCAAGGCACATGTAGCGCCCTGAAAGATCTGGCTTATTAAAAAAAAGTGCGAGCATGCGACCTTACCTATATCGTGGTTCTTGCTTTTTTTCTTACTTTGTTTCATGATGTGTATCTTAAACGACTACGTTATTAATTCTTTTATTTCAACTTATAGTCAGTGTATTTTTTATATAAAAAACAAAACAAAAATACCAAGAACATGAGTCAAATATATTTATTGGCTCTTTTTGATTTGTGTTTTTCATGTTCTTGGTCGTAAAATTTATGACTCTGCGAAAGTTTCATTGTCTAGGCTGAACAGATGGGACGTGTCACCGCGACGTTCGTATCGAAGATTGAGAGCCTATAGGGCCAACTTGAAAGACATCAAGTATACTCGTTTGTCGCTGTCCGCACTTGTGAAATATTATCCGCGACACAACTGCAGCGAAGCGCTGGTTTTTTAGAAAGTCTACGAACGAGCATAACGAGCAACATTTGACAGGTGCCAAATGCAGGCTAAAGTGGCTCGCGAATGTAAAAGATGGTGGTACAGGGAGGATACATTGACTGTGAGCATGAAGTGGTTTCTTTCATATTTAATTTGGGTCCTAGAACATTGTCAGAGCTTTAACAATGATGATTAATTGCGGCAACTATTACCGAGATTTCTGTTTGCCAGATGTCTTGTATGGATAAGCCATTACCAAGCAAGCAAGCGCTGCTTGTCAAGGATACCAATATGAACACATTGCTTCTCTTGTGACCACCCTATTCCGCCCGATAGGAGCCCCTACACTACGTCACCATTCTACCAGTCCGTGCCTTGATTATAGCTACATGCGAATATTCAAAATTTTGAGCACAGTTATAGCGCAACTTGACAGCAGACCAATGTCAGTTGAAGTGATTCTCACATGTCGTCGACGGAAGACATCGCAGCTGAAGGCGACGAAGGGACTACTTCGGTTTTCAGAAGAAACGGGCTTGGACAAGCGCCTGTGACAGTGATGTCGCGTACCACGCAAGAGTGACGGACTGTGACTGACGATGTGTGTGCTGTGCTGTGTACTCTCTCTCTCTCTCTTCTTCCCATCTTTCATTCCCCCTCATCCCGCTCCCATGTGTAGGGTAGCAAACCGGTTGTGCTGAACTGGTTAACCTCCCTGCCTTTCCTTCTCCACTCTTTCTTTCCTTTTTTTTTTTGAGCACAATTCAGACATTTCTGTTTCGAACGCAAGTATTCGATTCGTGATTTTCTATTTGGTGCTTTCCGATATTTGGTCAGAGCTAAATAGGCTATGCAACTCTCTCAACTATGCCAATGTCGTTGCCTCACGGTGTGAAAAGAGGCTTGTGCTCCACCTGCTTCTGCAAGGTGTTGGTGTAAGCCACTGCAGTTTAGAAATATTTGGAATTCCAGCAACTCAGCTTATCCGCAAGGTGAAAACTATGTACTGTGGAAATATCTCCGCACAGATGAAATACTTATTCAGCATAATTGTACGTAATGCTTTATTGTAGAAAATGAATGAATGAATGAATGAATGTCACTGCGGCCTAACAATGCGCATCCGACTTTGCTTCTTTGTCGGCGTTTTAACGTGGATCACGTTTGCATCTGCCAATGCGAGACATGTACGCGAGCATTTATAAATCTCACTGCTCTTACGAGCGTTTTCAGGCACAACTGGGGAGCCAGGCGAGACATCTATGAGTAACGCAATCAACGCTGATGCAAAAAGCTACTCCAAGGACCATCATGCCAATGTAAACGAAATTTGTTACCTCCGTAGAAGTAGTGGCCGCTCCTTAGAGCTCAGTCTGCGTCCCGCATGTGTCCAAGGCTTCTCGTATATACAAAGGTTTACGCTAACACACTGATAAACAGACCTCGTGTGAGTGTTTTGCGCCCAACGCTTTCAAACACACAATACTTTATAAACTGACGCGGAATAAGCGCCCCGGCAGCTGGGAGGAGTCGAAAAGTATGGTGTCCGCTCCCCATACAACACATTGATACTGGGTCGGAAGTTCTCAGCCTAAAAAAGTGGCCCGGACTGGGGCCTGAGTTTCTACGAGACAAATAAATGTTACTTTCGTCCCCTGCTTGAAGCCAAACACAGTAAACACACTGCACAATTTGATTTCAGGAACTCCCGAAAATCGAGTTGAATATTCGGCAAGCGGTTACTGTTACAAAAGGAATGTCGCCCTTGTTATTGGGGAGGACTGTTTGGAACAGATGTATGTCAACCTCGGAAGCAAGACTTCAATTAAATAAGATTGAAACATGGTTGTACTGCGCTGAATTCTTAGTCTGAAAGAATTTAAGAACGCTAGGCGGAAGGCCAAAGCGCGAACTACTAGCTCACCTACATGCGCCAACTACCTTTACGCTAATCACTTTACGGAAAAATACAAAACAGCCAAACGCTGTGCAGTCATTCGCTTTCCTTCTCCGCAGAACGGGCAGCAGTGCTACAACCTTGGAGCACCGGATGAGCTGGCGGCAGCTGAAGACCGGCCTGTCAACGCGGCGAAACGGAAGCGCACCGGGGAGGCCGAAGTTGTGACTTGAGTGCCGTGCTTTCGCAGCACATTGCATTGCCGTCATGGCCGTCCGGTACTTCCACGTGGCCGACTACTGCGTGCTTGTGGCTGTGCTGGGAATCTCGTCGTTCATAGGCGTGTACTTTGCCTGGAAAGACCGCCGCAGCACCAACAAAAAGGATTTCTTCGGGGGAAGTAGGCAACTACAGGTGAGAAAAAAGAAAATTGCGCGAGATGCTCTCACTCCCTGCGTAAGCTGCATTCGCAAGGGTACCCGTTGTCTGAGTGATACCTGTTTTACAGCGCACGCATGTTACGTACTTCAAAATGGAGGTTAGCCGGGCGTGTTCGTACGACGACATACGTACCATTGCGAACAGTGCAACACCGGGACTAAAACTAACGGAAGACATGAGAGGGGAGCTGATTATTTTTTTTTATTTATTATACAATACTGCAGACCACCGTGGGGTCCAAGTTGAAGGTACGGTAACAAATGCAAATGACAAGATAAGACAACCAAAATTTTTTTGAGACAAAGAAAAGAAAAGTAAGAAAACCGAGCAATAGAAGGTGAAATCGTCCATCTTGAAAGTAACACTCCAGTTAAAGCACAAAATTACTTCCATCAAATACACATGATGAAATATGTTCGCCCGGGAACACTTCTAGGGAAGAAGACTCATATTTAAATGTATCTGTCCAAGCGAAAATTGGAGACAGCGATGGTTCGCGTGTGTGCCTGGTTTTTCTTTTGTTGTGAGGTCTAACACGTTTTGGTAAGTCTAAGGCAATATTCCCTGCAAGGCATTTAACAAAGACAGTGAGTAAGCTCTTCGATATTTATTGAAAATAAACTGTACCACGTTCCTTTGAACGTGCTCTAGCTCTCCCCGTTGGCAATACCGCACAATTAAACGGCAAAAGCGCGCCCAGTTAGCGCCTTAAAATAATTTTCGGAAGTGATGAGAATAGCAGATAACTACTAGAGCGTTGTAATTATTTTCTGTGGTTATGCGAGGCATTTTAATGTTTTTACGAAGTGCCTTTGATAATGACTTCGTTACAAAGGGTGATGTAAGTTTGTATAATATTGTAGGGTAGGCTGCGCTCTCTCGAAATATAAGTCAGTTACAAGTGACTGCTCTATATTCTGAAATGACATTACTTGCTGTGCAAGTTCTGTGTTGTGACGTACCGAGCACCAATTTGAACTTTATGGCAACTCTTCGTTACCGCTTTCGAACCTATATTTACCTTTTATGTTTATATTGTATCTCTTTTTGTGTCTGTTTAGCGGGCCTATCTTTGTTAAGTACTGTCTGTTTTTGTTTTTCTCGTTTGTTTCTTTTAGCCGGCCAATTTTATAAGTATTGCTTGCCTAAGCGAGAAGGTGTGGCGGGCATCACCCATGATGCCAACCTCTCCTGCACACAAATTTAACAATAATATAAAAGCAAAACATGCCAGCTGCGCAACTGTTCGCATATGTTTTCTGAAACCTTGCTGTTATGGTGGGAAAATTTTCCGCGTGTTTAAGAATTCAGGGATCTACGAAGGTCACTCAAATGACAAGCGCAAACGTTTTAAAAAAAATGTGGTTGATCCCTCTTATATAGGAATCGGTATAGAACACGAAAGTGAAACGTGTCTTCACAGAAGTAGTGTAATGTTTATTGCACATTGATATATAATGTCTATTGGTGTTTTGTGGCTAAAGCGTCCTTAGGCGTTGATGCACCCACGCTGACGCCTGGTGGCACGTCTCCTCCATCACGACTACCAACGTCGATGACCATGAGCAACCGTCGTGCATATGGAAGCTGCACTACGCTGCACACGCTAGCACAACGCGAAAGACGAAGCACGTAACTGACACACTAATACAACGCGCAAGACAAAGCACGTAACTGAATCGTCACCGAGTCAAATCAGCGCGTACAGCGCGTCGTAATTGCAGCCTCCGCGATCAACTTCAGAAACATTTTCAGAGCTAATTGCGGAGGCCACGCTCCGCTGTGCTGAGTACGGTGAACGCCACCTAGGTGGCGTTGGTAGTGCTTCTTGATGCCAGCGTCCCTTCGAATGCTGGCATCGAGGCGTCGTAGTGCTGAGACCACCGAAGCGTTCACTGTCGGTGCGCGTTAGTGTCATAATGCAGTACTTCTCTTTTCTGCTCGTAGGCGGCGGCACCGCCCCGAGCAAGAGCGCGGGTACACGGAGGAGTGTTAGATATATAAGGCGCGTCTGTGTAGCTCTCTGCAAATGCGTTTGTGGCGCAATGGGTTAAACGCTCGGCGATCTATCGTCGCGGACCGAGAGGTCGTGGGTTCGATTTCCAAATTTTGCATGTTTGTGGAACTTTTTCTTCTGGTTTCTTTCTTTGTATTATGTTTCTGTACATTGTAAGAACGTCATTCCGTATTTCCGTATGACGTATTTCCGTGACGGAAATACGTCAGTGAAGTCTTGGTGGACCCCGGCATAAAACACTTTCGTGTTAAAATAAGAATTTATTGTACACATGCAGCACAAAGCTGTACTCTCACTTTTCGACATAATCTCTCCCACGCTCAATGCATGTTTGCCAGCCCTTACAAAGTGGTGGACCGTAATGCGTACGTAATGTGTTTACGTTTGGTTGCATACGCTAAACTAAATCTGTCTATTATCATGACGCAGGCCATATTGGGAAACTCCGGATTGAATTTGGCTACCAGGGGTTCTTTAGCGTGGGCCCAATGCAGGGTACACGTGCATTTTACAGCGCAGCTGTATACCTCTCGTTGGTCAGAAAATTTCGTGGCGTAAACACAAAACGCCATACGCCATACCAGCTGTGCGATAGCTTCGCCGAGCTGGGGGAGAGAGAGTTGAGAGAGAGTGAAAGTCGAGTATAAAAATAGCATCGCGCAGCATAGCGGATGCGAGGTGGTGCGGAGGAGTGAGGCATGTGGTAGTGGGACGCGTCGAGCTGCTGCCGACGCCGATTGCGTTTCCCCGCGTTCGCGCCGAACGCGGGGAAACGCGCTGCGGTGCGAACACCACACCGCCTTTTGAACTGCTCCTGTAGCAGGCCCTTTCCTGTACACGCAAACAACCTAGGCAGCCAGTTGAAAAATAAATCCAGGTAATAATCCCCACCTAAAAGAGGTGGCATATATTGTCTGTTACTTCCCGCGAGACATGAAATTATTACATTCAGATAATAATAAGGGCTGTTAACAAGGCAGGCAGAAAGACGAAAATGTCGGAATTCATGTAACCACGCTTTCATACATAAAAGGGAGACCCGTCTAGCAACTCATTCAGTTCATTCTAAGACTGCCATGGGTAGACCACAGAAATTAAAGACACCAGAAGGACAGCGTGACTACAATGCTCGACCACGTGTAGTGTTTGATACAGATTCGCTGGACATTCACGTGCGCAGGTCGGGATGGCGGCCAATTTTTTCCATTTCATCCCATCGAAATGCGCCCGCCGTGGTCGGGATTTGATCCCGCGCCCTCGGGCTTAGCAGCGCAACGCCATAGCCAATACGCCACCAGGCGGGGTATGTCGCAACTGTTGCAGGGGCCGTATGGGGCCGTGTATTGTCATGTTCCAACATAACACCTGCAGGAATCAATCCACTGTGTTTTGATTTGATTGCAGGCCAAAAATTATTTTTCAGGCGGTCATAGTATGATTCACTAGTGATAGTGGTCCATCGCGACGTGTATAGTGATCCAAGACTGCGCCTTTTTTTTTGTCCCAAAATAGCGTCGCATAACCTTCCCTGTTGATGGCATTGTTCGGAACTTTGGTTTGGGTGATGAGGAATGGCGCCTTTCTTTACTGGCTCTCTTCGTTTATGGTTGCTGGTAGTGAACCAAAATTCCGTCCCCGGTGGCGATTTTTGCAAGGCATCCCCTTCCTGTTCAACGCGTCATGTAAGATGTTCACACTAGAGCACTGCACGGGCCGATTTTTGTGGCCCGGGCCCGGCCCGGGCCCGTTTTTACATTGCGCGGCCCGCCCGAGCCCGATCAAAACTTTTATGGCGAGACACGGGCCCGGCCCGGGCCCGGAAATAATCTACGTTACCCGCCCGGCCCGACCCGCCACCCCTTTACATTAAGCCCGAGCCCGGCCCGAGCCCGGCTTAAAACTGGCCCGAACCCGGCCCGAGACCGAAAAATACATGTTTTTCAGAGTTGAGAAGCCCGAGAATAACTCGCAGAAAGCCCGAGCCCGGCCCGGGCCCGCGTCAAAAAACTCGAGCCCGGCCCGGGCCCGGGTCAAAAAGCACACGCCGTGCCCGAGCCCGGCCCGAGCCCGTGAAAAAACTGCTCTACCCGGCCCGGCCCGGCCCACGGGCCAGACCGGGCCCAGACTTTCGGGTAAGCCCGAGCCCGTGCAGTGCTCTAGTTCACACGCATCAACACGCCGCTGTTTCAATTCAGGAGTCAGCAACTGGGACACTCATCCGAAGACATTACGCACAATGCTGAACCATGACTGATGTTTATACTCGCTCCAATCTCATCCAGCGTCATTCGGTGGTTTCCCATCACGATGGCATCAACGGCTGCAATGTTTCCTGGAGTCACAAGGTGATGCACCTGACTCGGACGAGGAGAATCGGCCACGGATGTCACACCGTTTTCGAATTTGTTACTCCATTCGTAGACTTACCGCTGGGACACACATGCATCCCCATACTGGACCTTCATTCTGCAATTAATTTCGGTGGGATTCACACCTTCACTATGCAGAAACGGAATAACAGAACGCTGTTTCTCCCCGGTGTAAGTTTCTAGTGGAGCGACCATTTTTATACTGTTCCTGTGCCGGTGTTCCTGCACCTTCGTGATGCTGCCACCAAGTGAACATCGGGCGTACTGTTAGGAACATGTCTGCCGACGTTACAGCTAGGCTACTGGTGCCATCTATTGCATTTTTACAGCGAAAGCTGTATATGGCTAGGCGAAACGAAAAACCGTTCGTCCCATGTTTCGCTAAACGTCTCCATTGGCTGCGCCGTCAGTTACGTCATTCTCTACGTCGCACCCAAGCGCGCGCGTCATCGGTAGCGCAGTTAGTGACGTCGTTCTCTGCGTCGTGCCTGCTCTGCCAATTGGCTCTGCCCGTAACGCCGGCTGCTCGGCCCGCCGTTGTCGCATGCGTTCGATATCTCGAGTTAGCAAGGCGTCGTGGTTAGCAGCATCCGCCCGCCATTGGCGCTTGCGTTCCACTAGAAACACAAACATGTAATCAATAACTGAGAAACGCTTCAATACAGCTTCGGGATTGATCCACTGCTAAACCTCGGGGCCACACTTTTCAGCTTCGCTGGTTATAACCATCTGTACGGAGTGCTTGGGCGGTGTTTTTTATTGCGATAGCAATTATATGGACACTCAAAAGCAGATTTCTGCCGTCGGCGTCGCCGTCGCCGTCGGCGTCGCCGTCGCCGTCGCCGTCGCCGTGAGGTTCCGTATGACGTCATTTGGAGATGAAATCGTCGCCGCGCGCCGAACGCTGTATGTGCGAGTGAAAGGGCGCGAGGGGCGCGTCTTTCACGGGGAGTGAACGCACGGCGGAGAACAAACGCGCGTTCTGCGCCGTGCTCGCTTAAGGGCTGCAGAAGTAGGCGTCTCTTTTCTCCTTTACAATCACCATATATGTAGAGCAAACGCGCCTTCTTCGGACGCGCGAGAGGCCGTGGGGGAGGGGGAGGGAAGGGAGGCGACGTTTAGCTGCGGCACCAAGTGCCTATTTATATCAGAGGCTCCAGCAACAGTCACCAACGCCGCACGCATTTTGAGCTAACGCGGGCAAAACGCCGATGGCGTCGACAACAGTTCTGCGTGTTGTTGCTACCAAAGCCGCTCACCTTACTTCGTATGACATTGCTGTGTTGCTATCGCATTCATTGCTTCGCCCTTAGGGCGAAACTGTGACATTTTTTAAATACATTTGCGGTTTTCGTTTGACTGACCCTCATATGAGGAAAAGACGTGTACTAACAGTTGACAGCATTTGCTTGTGATAGATACATCTCTGTAGTTATTGACTGATAAGCGATCGCCCCTTTTAATGAGATAGAAATTATATGGACACTCCAAGTGAATTTCTTCCATTGGCGTCGCCGTCGTCGCCGTCACCGTCACCGTCGCCATGATGTTCCATGTAAAGTCCAACGGCGATGAAATCGTCGCCGCGCGCCGTATGCTGTATGTGCGAGTGAAAGCGCGTGAGGGACGCGCGCTTTCACGGGGAGCGAGCGCACGGCGGACCGCAAACGCGACTTCTTCCGTCGCGCGAAAGGCGTGGGGGGACGGGAGGGAGGGAGGGGAGGCGACGTTTAGCTGCGGCACCAAATGCGTATTTATATAAAAAATGTCGCAGTTTTACCTGAAAGGCGAAGCATCGATTGCGATAGCAAATTAGTAGAGGGCAATTCGGAGTAGGGATAGTAGTTTTATCGGCTGCATAAACTTATACACATTGGCTTACAAACTGAATTAACAATCGTGGTGTCAGTGCGCACAAGCAAACATGAATAGATCACCCTGAATGACCGCAGCCAACGACTGCCAAAACGCTGGCAGCAAGCGCAGGTTCGCGCGGTCTATCGCTTCAACGGAAACTGAGCGGCGAATGCACAGAGCATACAGAGGTCAGAGCCGTGTGGAGATAAGAGACGGTGCGGGCGACCCGCACCGCCGGGCAAAGGAGAAGTTGTTGGCAGAAAAGAAGCTGCCCCCCCCCCCCCCTCTTCCCGTTTCTTGCTTTCGCGTGGGAGATTGAGTGACAAGATACGCATTTGGTGCCGGAGCACAGCGCCGCCCCGCCTCCCTCCCTCCCATGCCCCCACAGCCTTTCGGGCGACGGTTGCGTTTGCTTTCCACCGTGCGTTAGCTCTCCGTGATCGCGCGCGGTGGAGTTCGCCCTCCGTGATAGCGCGCGTCCCCCGCGCTCTTTCGCTCGCGCATACGGTGCGCGGCGACGATTTTATCGCCCTTGAAATCTATACGGAACCTCACGGCGACGGCGACGGCGACGCCGACGGCAGAAATCCGGTTGAAGTGTCCATATAATTGCTATCGCAATAAAACGTTGCGAGGCGAGAAAGGAGTAAAGACTTCTGACGCTGCTCGATGAGTGTCTTGTTCTGATCTCGTCGAAAACCCCCGAGCCGCCGCCAGAGGCACCGGCAATAGTCACTAACGCGGCGCGCGTTCGGTGGGAACGCGAGCAAAACGCCGACGGCGTCGACAACAGTTCTGCGCGTTGGTGGTGCTGCTACATGTCCAAGTTTATACAGCTGATAAAACTACTATCCTTATTACGTGTATATATATTGCCACGAGACAGTGAAGGGGCTGCTACTGTCGGTCGGACGAAGACGACGGCGACGAAGTGGCCAGAGGCGCGCGACAGCCTTGCATCCGTCGCTGCTGCTTGTCAAAACCTTGTATATAGCCATACTCACTCCCTAAATAAACGTTATCCCCGTAACATCTTTGGTGGAGGTGCTGGGTAAACCTGTCAACGTGCCGGCTCCGTCAACCAAGCACGGAACTTCGAAGCGGTCGCCATCTTGGTTGCTCCGCGATGACCAGTGAAGTGTCGACGGTGCAGCAGCCACCGGCTCCTGGGATTCTTTTGCACCAACAAGACCCGGGAACCTTTTCTGGTACAGATGGCTTGGATGTCGAAGGCTGGATCGACATGTACGAACGCGTCAGCAACCGCAACAGGTGGGACCCCACGGTTATGTTAGCCAACGCGATATTCTATCTGAAAGGGACGGCACGCGTGTGGTACCGGACGCATGAAGAAGATCTTACAAGTTGGGACGCTTGCAAGGCGAAGCTGCGTGAGTTGTTCGGCAGATCATTTGACCGACAGCAGGCCGCTAAAAAGGAGTTGGGATCTCGTATCCAGACGACCACTGAATCGTACATTTCGTACATACAGGACGTCCTGGGCCTTTGTCGAAAAGTTGATGCACAAATGGCCGAAGATGACAAGATTTCGCATATTTTGAAAGGAATAGCCGACGACGCGTTTAATCTACTGGTGTGTAAGGACTGTACGACGGTCGACGCCATAGTTAAGGAATGCCAGCGCTTTGAACAAGCGAAGAGTCGCCGCATCACCCGCCAGTTCCTTCGGCTACCTAACACTGCCGCCACATCATCATGCGAAGACCCACCGACGCCTGTACCGGCTAGAGCGTCAGAAGATGTAACGCGTATTGTCCGCCGCGAACTTGAAGCTCTAGCTCCTACGGCCGTTCTTCCAGACGTTCAGTCAGCCAACCTGCCCACCGTGTCACTCATAAAAGCAGTCGTCCGCCAGGAGTTCGCGAACATGGGATTATCATCGGCCGTCTGTTCCATTCGTACATCCGAACGTACCCCTGCAAATGTCACCCAGAACCAGGTCTACCCTTCGCGCTACAGAAACCCGGTTGACTGGAGGACGGCAGACGACCGACCCATATGTTTCAACTGCTCTCGCCCCGGGGGGGTAGTGCCACGAGACAGTGAAGGGGCTGCTACTGTCGGTCGGACGAAGACGACGGCGACGAAGTGGCCAGAGGCGCGCGACAGCCTTGCATCCGTCGCTGCTGCTTGTCCAAACCTTGTATATAGCCATACTCACTCCCTAAATAAACGTTATCCCCGTAACTATATATATATATATAGCTCTCTACTAATTTGCTATCGCAATTGATGCTTCGCCTTTTGGGTGAAACTGCGGTCTTTTTTTTGATGAAAAAGACTTATTCACGTAATGCACCATTCGTCTGAAATTTCACCCGAGCTGACAGAAAAATTTGAAAAATGTGTAAGAAACGGTGATATCTGTTCAGCGCACCACTTCAAGAACTAATTTGAAATGCCTATCGGATCCTGCCTGTTGTTTTACATTAATATTAAGTAGTATAGACACAACATTTTATTTACCGTAGGCAGTGCTCGTGTCGCGTGTTCCCTAAAAATTAGTCCTGTTTTCGCGCTGTTAGCCCCAGTATATCTGTTACGACTTGTTCGCTCTGGGACATTCGGTGTCTAGAGCAGCGCGGAATTTTTCAACGCCGAATTGCCGTGTCGTTGACATTGCTCGCCCTTCGCACCGCCTGAGCTCCCACCATCTCTCGAAATGCCGCGAGAACAAAAAGAGTGCTTAATATTTTTCTACTAGCGCCAGCTGCCCAGTACATACTGGTTACACTAATACTGTGTGCCCACGTTTTTCCAGTTTTGTCCGTATGTGTTGAGTTTATGCACTTTTATTTTTGGCATCGGTTTGTCTTTTATAACTTTATATTCGTGCTGAGTTAACCGGTTGTCGTGCAGAATCGGGTAACCTTTAACCACCTTTGTTAACATCGATGCTGTGCGGAAGTTGACACGACGTTCTGATTGGTCCGTGTGAGGGATTCCGGCCGCAGCTGCGGCGAAAATCGCTCTGGAACTGACCGTCGCGGAGAGGGCCTTTTGGGCGCAATTCGCCTCCGCCAAATTGGATTCCGCCTCCTCCAGACGCCGAATGTCTCAGCGTGAAAGAGCCAAGCTGCGTTCTGCACGAACTCTGTTTGTCGCGCTAACCACTAACCATCTGCAAAGGAAAGCTTTCCTGGCTACCTGCCCTTCCCCTCGACCGGCGCAATGTCACGCTTAAAGCCCCTGGAAAGTCACGCTGTGAGAAAGGCGCCGCCATGCGACGTCCCCCTTGCGCTTTGCGGTGGCGGTGCATGAAAGCGACCGGTGGACGTTCTCTTGCAGCGAATTTCATTGTTTTACTGGCAACTATCCTCTGGTTTCGATATTAACGAACATCAACCTTGTAGCGCAGCATTTCTGACATGACTTTTTCAGTGTGTTTATCAATGAAAATCGATAAATAAATCACCACAGACACATATGAGGTCATATGTGTCGTGACAGCTACATTTTTAGGAGACTTGCTCCTTGTGGGCTAAGTTCGCTGCTACAGCAGAACAGTTATTCATGGCTTGCGATGAGCAGCGGTTTAACCATCTTCATCTTGCCTCCTCGCTCTTGAAATGGTAACATACGTGCACGGTAATTAAAAATGTTTTCCGTATAATTCACATCTAAATCATGTAGATTCCGCATTTTTCACCACAATTGTTACAAGAACAGTGTTGTAAACTTCTGGAATTGCCAAAACACGGGACAAGAATTCTAATAACTCTGCAGCGAAAACCGGGGAAAAGTGGGAGAGAGAAAGAGCTGATGCATTTTTGACAACTGAGAAATGCCCTGAATATCAGTTGATTTGGTATTGATTGTGCAGATGTTTCCGGTGACAATGTCCATGATGGCCAGTTTCATGTCAGCGATTGCCATCTTGGGCATACCTGCAGAAAACTTCCTCTACGGCTCCCAGTATATGGTGAACTTCATCGGCATCATCATCGCCAGCGTTCTGGCTGCTCACGTATTTATGCCCGTGTTCTACGATATGGAGATGATCAGCGTGAACCAGGTAGGCTGGGTGCTCGAAGGTGATTGCGCTAAAAATACACTGACAATAAATTTTGTACTTTTAAATGCGAAGCGTTTCTTGGCGAACATTTGCCACTTTGAGAGTATCTTTCTATCTATCTAGCCGCCTACCTCTTGGTGCTCTCATGGTTGTGTGGCTAACTTTGTACACACCAAAATTGGCATAATATGACAAGTGTAGGACGAACATAAATGACAGGTCATGACATGAATGTCATGACCTGCGTGTCATGTAGGTCATGGAACAGCCGTCTACGTCTTGGTGCTTTCATGGTCGTTTCGTTAACTTGGTAGGTAACAAAATTAGCACAGTATGACAAGAGTGTATGACGAACATAAATGATAGGTCATGACATGCGTGTCATGTAGATAATGAAACAATCGCCTACGTCTTGGTGCCCTGATTGTCATTTCGTTAACCTGGTAGGCTCCCCGCACACTGCGTCGCATAACATCAATTCCCACAGGGCATGGGATCTGCCGGCTTTTTTTTTTTTTTTTTCATTGACAGGTGCCAGTTTCGCTCCCCATTTATAACGGCAATGTGAAAATACATTGGTCGAAAAGTATTTAAAATGCATCTGCAGCTATTTGATTTAGTTTTTATAAGCGGTAAAACACGGCTCATCTGCGTGCATTGAAGGGCAATCGTCCTTTATTAACTCCTTATGAATGGCGGTGCCATGCTTACGCGTTTCAGTTGACTTCACTTGATGTCACAAGAATTGCTTGTCGCTGTACAGAGAGTCTATGTGGCGCCTGCTCGCCATCTACTCAGCTTCTACTCATTGACGACATTCACAACAACCTGAGCTTCACGGCGTATAGCCCCTATTTAAAATTTCTAATCACCGTGGAATTGTTTTGCGGCGCGCTAATCTGCACATTGCTCGCCGTAATGTGACGTGCCTTGCCGTCACAAATATTCATTAGTGCTGGCCCTTTCTCTTGCAGTACCTGGAGAAGCGGTTCAATTCTGTGGTGATCCGAAAGTTTGCTTCCGCCTTGACTGTGATAGAAATGGTAACGTGCGGGTAAATAATGAACATGTACTGGTGGAAAGTTCAATGTTCACTCTCATATCGAGCTTTCCACCAATACGTGTTCATTATTTTGTCTCAGTCCTGGTTAACCTCCCCGTCTTTCATTTATCATTTTCTCTCTCTCTTCACTTCTATGATACACATTTCTTTATATTGCAGTGTTTTTTCATGGGCGTAGTGCTCTACGGCCCGTCACTTGCACTTGGGTCGGGTGAGTTCCCTCTCTGTATTATGCATTGAGCAGTGCGCGCAGCTGTAGTTCATGGGATGGACAACTGACAGCTTTGGCGGCGATAAAGAGCACATCTGATTTCTCCACCATTAACCATAATATTAAGCTGACGACAGCGCTCACGCAAAAAAAAAAAGAAAATAGTTGGAACATCTGCATAGAAAGGGCAGATTCAACGGTCGCGTGAGCAATGAATTTATTTATTTTAAAGGATCGTATTATTTATCATTGATTTCGGCTTGGAAAAATGTATAGGCATAAAATCTAGGACATAGCCTGTCTTTTTCTGTTAATTTTTTTTAATTCTTTATTTGCCAGCTCTGAAGGTACTCCCAAAGCCCCACGTGCTTTTCGTCGATGCAGCAATAGCCAATATTGTCCAATTTCAAGTCGCCC
The DNA here is from genome assembly GCF_013339745.2 of Dermacentor silvarum. Taxonomy (NCBI): domain Eukaryota; kingdom Metazoa; phylum Arthropoda; class Arachnida; order Ixodida; family Ixodidae; genus Dermacentor; species Dermacentor silvarum. Next base: position 162,434,816 of record NC_051159.1, read on the forward strand.
ACTTCGCATCAGATAGGCTGAATTGGAAAGGCAAATCTTGGAAAGTCAACTCCCTAAAATTCTGCTTAAACCACGTACGTCTCAGACTGCGATTATGCGTTTTACGCTGAATGGTGTTACGCTGATCCTGAAACGTGTAAAACAACATTGAACGAAACCAATAGAGGACGGTGTGGCATAACACATCCTGATCTTCTCGGGTTCTTTTTTTATATTCATCTGTTCACACACGCTTAGGATAGATCTCACCGAAAAAATGTCTCCTAAGGTGACTATAACAGTTTCATCGTCCCCTATACCAAGTATCGGGAACATATGTCGGAATTATCATCCCTACTCTCGCTATCACGGGGTTACTCGGGATGACACAACTAAACTCTGTGTGAACCGTCACTGACAGGGTACAGCATGTAACGATATCACTTATTGTCTTCTCTGTAACAAATGTTCGATGCAGTGACGGGTCTTCCAGTGTGGCTCTCTATTGTGCTGAACGGAAGTGTTTGCGCCTTCTACACGACAGTAGTGAGTATTCCTGCACGCTGGGTAGGCCTCGCCATTCATTTTTCAGTTGGGGCACGGATTTTCAATCGTGCGAGTGTTATACTCGTAGAATGACGGAACAAGCGTATATTGAACTAAAAAGTATGAATTATTGACACTTAAGCCGTGACATCACGTGCAATGCTTTTCCTCTTACCGAAGAAATGGAAGCGTTAGCTCACTCCGGTATTCTGGGGCCAGCATTCGCAGAACTCTTTGGTCATAAGTACCGCTTTGTTAATATTATCTCGAACATCGATTCACTTCAGTTTTCTATTTACGAACAAGTCTATTTTAAGAACGTTTTGTGAATACGGTAACTGCTTGTTCAATAACTGAACTCTACGCATAACTATATAATGCATGATTATACCTATAAATATGCAAAGCAGCGGTAGAAATATCTTCGCCCAATAAAAAATATACTTGTGTTTTTACTGTACCTGAAGAAGGGACAAAGAATAGGAGGTCTAAGCCAGAGCATCGCTTGGCAAAGGGAACAATTTATTTTCTGTTGCAAACTTCTGATCCCAATTTCGAAAAAAAAAACATTTTTAAAATTTTCATTATACGTAAAAGCGGCTGCCGGCCACTCGTGCTGTTGGACATAATTAGGGCTCCGTGTTTTCGGATAAATCCGAAAAAATCCGATAAACACTCGCAGGTAAAATTTTTGACAATTCGGATTTATCCGATAAACTCCGATTTTAACGGTCAATATGACCCTGTTCCGTTCTATATCGAAAGGGTATGTTCTAAGCAGTCATTGATATATCGGACAGTTTGGCCGATAAACTTTATCTCACGTCGACAGTATCTCGTAGACCACACCCATCGGCCTATTTAACAAAGGGCTTGTCGCGCACGGAGTGAGAGACGTATGACAGCTCAACGACTGTCGCAGATCTTTATGGACCAGTCGCCGAAAAGTGGAGGCTGACAGTTGAGAGGAACATTTTCAATACACTCCAGTACACCAGCGAATCGTTTTGGTAGTGTTCAAATTGTGAATCTAAATGTGAAGCATGAGTTACCCAGCGCATTTGAAACCTATGCGCTGATTTTAAGTCGGTGTTTCTTGAAACTGACGACATGAGCCACCTAATGAGTGATTTTGCGAACTATCAGAGCTAATTAATCAGTAACATTGTTGAACCCCTGTCGCTTTGGAGACTTCACACTATCCAGTGGCCAGTGCTTTCTCGCTGCGCGCTGAGTCTTCTAGCGCAAACGTTGAAAGGGAATTTTCAAAGCTGATAATCACCAATCGAAAGGAGCGTGCTTCCCTCAGTGACAGCAACCTCGTAAAGTATGATTGCGTCTATTACAACAAGCTTTAATCTTGTAATACGCACAAATGTAGGTGTTTTGAATTCAAGTATTTGTGCTTGTGTGTATATGTGTTTGTGCGTCCAAACCTTCCATACAACAAAAATACGTTTCATGTGTTCTGATGTTTTCGTGTTCGGATATCATTTCATCTATGGTTTAGAGTGTTGAGAATAATGCAAAAATTAACTCCGATTTTAGACAATTGGGGATTTACGAGAAATAAACTCCGATAAACTCCGAATTTCCGCCAAAAAATCAACTCTGAAAAACACCCTCTGAATTTCAAGAAAAATTAACTCCGAAAACACGGAGCCCTAGACATAATATTACCGAAGGCGGCGGGCCAATGACCTACTAACAAAAATTTGTGAATTCAGCTCCAGTTCCCGTATTAAAAAAAAGTTCTTACGCTAAGACTAAGAGTACGCGCTACGCTAAGAGTACGCGACAGCCAATCGTAGTGTTCGGTATACTCGTATCGTTAGTGAAGGCAGCTCTCACAAACAAAGAGCTTTGTGAATTTGGCCCCCGCGGGCCGAATTCCAGCCTGTAAATCATCACGGTTGATGGGAACTTGCTCTTAACAACTAATTTATCGTAAGAGCTTTTCTGTATGCGGGCCCTGGTTCTGTGTGTTTTACGCTCATACGGGCAATCGCCCTACCCCTTGACCCTTCCCTATAACGTATTTTCATTTAAGGATTATAGGACGTGAGTAGCAGCTGGCACTGGTTACGGCAGGGTGATTCCACGAAAGATCAACACAGGTCCAAAATTTCATATTTTAGATTCCATTGAATATTTTATATTTTATGCGCATATCACTCGGTAGCACAAAAGTGAACTTGGCTTCCTTGCCAAATAAATACTTCAGGAGGAAAAAAATACCGAAGTTCCTCAGTGTGGAGGCGCTGTTTTCTTGCACCCGGCATTCTCGCAAATGCACAACGATGTGAAATACTAAATATTACCGCTACAATAAAATACATTTTTTTGCGTAAAATGCATACGTAATGAGGAGTCAGCTAGCATTGTTTGAGGCGTCTGGGCAAAGCGGAAGTGTTTTAGAAAAAATTGTCAATTTGCTACACTTTTCAAAAGTTGCTATATTTACGAATTTTTATCTACTTAACCAATTCATGTAGCCCTTTCAAATTTGGTGCTCTGTGAGAACGTAACGTGTTCAACAATTGTACTGAATATTTTCGTTGTATCACAAATAACCATTTTTACAGTTTGCCTCAAATGTCAAGTTTTGACGAAAATGAACTCTATTTAAAAATCAAAATACAAAAAACCCCATCGTTAATTTTTTTCAAAATCTCGTGAACAGCTGCTCGTAGACACTGGAAAAAGAATATTAAAAAACATGTTGCATTATTTTGTTTGTAGTGACAATATAGCTGGTCGAAATCAGAGCTTTGCCAGGATGCAGCAAGGTGCTAAAAAAGAGGGCCATCAGGTTGAAAACAATGTGCATAAGCCTCTGACTTGCCTAAATTTGACGATGATTGTGACAGAAAGGCAGTTTTATTATACTATAATTATGTAATCGGTAATTATAACCAGGTAATCGAGAAATCTGCGGAGTACAATCAACCTCTCTATATGGCTTTCATAGATTATGAAAAGGCATTCGATTCAGTAGAGCTATCAGCAGTCATAGAGGCATTGCGTAATCAAGGAGTGGAGGAGGCATACGTGAATATCTTGGCAAATATCTACAAGGATTCCACAGCTACCTTGGTTCTCCACAAGAAAAGTAGAAAGATACCTATCAAGAAAGGGGTCAGGCAAGGAGACACAATCTCCCCAATGCTATTCACTGCATGCTTAGAAGAAGTATTCAAGCTCTTAGACTGGGAAGGATTAGGAGTGAGGATCGATGGCGAATATCTCAGCAACCTTCGGTTTGCAGATGACATTGTCCTATTGAGCAACAATGGAGAGGAATTACAACAAATGATTGAGGACCTTCATCGAGAAAGTGCAAGAATTGGGTTGAATATGAATATGCAGAAGACAAAGCTAATGTTTAATAGCCTGGCAAGGGAACAAGAATTCAGGATCGCCAGTCAGCCTCTAGAGTCTGTAAAGGAATATGTTTATCTCGGTCAATTACTCACAGGGGACCCTGATCATGAGAAATAAATTTACAGAAGAATAAAATTGGGTTGGAGTGCATACGGCAGGCATTGCCAAATCCTAACTGGGAGCTTATCACTGTCGTTGAAAAGAAAAGTGTACAATCATTGCATTCTACCGGTGCTAACATACAGGGCAGAAACTTGGAGGTTAACAAAGAAGCTCGAGAACAAGTTAAGGACCGCACAAAGAGCAATGGAACGAAAAATCTTAGGAGTAACGTTAAGAGACAGGAAGAGAGCGGTGTGGATCAGAGAACAAACGGGGGTAGACGATATTCTAGTTGACATTAAGCGGAAGAAATGGAGCTGGGCAGGCCATGTAATGCGCAGGATGGATAACCGGTGGACCATTAGGGTTACAGAATGGATACCAAGAGAAGGGAAGCGCAGTCGAGGACGGCAGAAAGTCAGGTGGGATGATGAGGTTAGGAAATTCGCAGGCGCAAGTTGGAATACGCAAGCGCAAGACAGGGGTAATTGGAGATCGCAGGGAGAGGTTTTCGTCCTGCAGTGGACATAAATATAGGCTGATGATGATGATGATTAGAAGCGCCTCTTTCTAGAATGTCTAGCTTTCTGATGTAAACTCCTGCACTGATGCCTATACTCGGCCATTATTCGCCTCCATATTTTGTTCGCGCTTACAGATGAGGCTGTTGTAAAAGTCGTCTCTTTTGATTGAGTTGGTACGAGTGTAGTAAAATGGGGAGTGAGTGCACGGGAGGCAGTGGCAGGCGGAGCAAGTGAAGCGAAATAAGTTGAAAGTTTCTGGGGATGAGGTACCGCCTTAACCAGAAGCTACGTACACTCCGCCTGTTTCGGGTGCGCTGTCATTTGTCGTCTGCTCCACCGCTGTCTTCATATTGGGCGTCGCGATCACCATCTCGGAGGCGATGCTTTAGATTATGGTGTTTCAAGTATAGGTTGTGTCCAAATTAATGCCCCAGCAATAGCTCTCTTTGGGTAACACAATATAATCTCGCACGTCATGCTTTTGCTGATAGCGTTCGCTGGAACCAATTGCAGAAAAGTTGTCTTACGTTTTATACGAAAAAAGAACCTGAGGGCAGAGCTCGCTCTGGATCTGATTTGGAATAACTACGGAGTCCATCTAGTACACCCTAATTTTCCCCTCCACTTCATTCTGGTAGGCGCTCTCAGGTTTACGTCGCTAGTATGAGGCGTGAACGACCTCAAAACAGACGACAGACTACTTTTGGGCTGAGGGTAGAGCGCACACCGCACAGTCATAGTTCATTATACAGAAGCGCCAACTGTGCTCGCAGTGATTTGAGCTGGGAGTAGAGCTGCGATGGCTCACCATTACAGCCGAGACAGAGTTTTTTGTGCTGATTACTTGATGGTGCACAAAAAGAAAATACCATTTCGAAGAAATTTCCGCAAGGTTGGAGAGATTGGTCTAGCAGCACTGCGGAAGCTGTTGCCGCAAGCTGCCCGCCACGCACATGACGACGACCAGATATGCCAGAATTGCTTCAGACGACTTAGGGAACTGCTGTGTCGTTTCGACGCCTCCCCTGCTGAAACAGCTGATGAATTCATACCGCAAAAAGAGGAACTTGCAGGTCGAGAGCAGTGCGTACACCCACTCAAAACATTGCCTCGCGTGCGTCCGCAGAAATCGCATTCGCGACGCACAAACCTTCGTCCGGTGCAAGAGAAAACTCAAACTGATGGCACTGCCACGGCCAACTCTCACTTCTTAGGCTGCAGCCGCCATTTGGACCCTTCAGGTACCAAATGCGGCGTATGCACCCAATGGTTCAGAAACTTTAAAGAAGCTTATGAGAGATGTTCCTCCTACCAAGAGCGAATGCGCTTGTTGACTCTGGTACCAAGCCAACTGGAGCGAAAAAAATCCAAGCTCTCATTCCAAATTTGTCAGCCTTTATGATTTACAAATCCCGACACTGGCGCGAGAGGCATGGAATATGGTCAGCACCAGACGCCCTTGAGAGGAAACGATTGAACCCAACAGACATCCAGACTGCTGTGGAATATTATACGAAAGACGAGCATGGTTGTTCTCGGCAGAGTCCCAACAAAAAAGATGTAGTGTCTGTTTTGATTGATGGGAACAAAGAGTATGCTGCCAAGAGATTTATGACCCGCTCAGTACGAGAGACTTATCGTCTATTTAAAGAAGCCAATCCGGATACATTTATTGGGCTCTCAAAGTTTTATTCACTCCGACCAAAATGGGTTCTTCTTGCCCCACAACAAGAAGTGTGCCTTTGCATGTATTGTGCCAACGCCTCACAATGTGTTTCCGCGCTAGAAGAGCTCACTAATGGTGTCTACACAATGGACCACCTCAAGGAATTCTGTCTTTGCACCTCACCCACGACTGATTGTTTCCTGTGCGACTGTGATTATTGTGCAAAAGAAGACGCTTTAACTACTACTACATTAGGAATCCCCCAAGAGACAGAGGTAAACTATGCAGTATGGGAAAATGGCGACCTGATCAAAAAGAGTACACAGGCTATTGTCTTTCTGCAGGAGCTTGGTGTGTGAGTAGTCAGGTGGATCACCCATAACTACATAAGGGGCATACAAGCATCAGCAATACACGACGCCAAACAAAATGAACAGCGCGGATCCTGTGTCTTCCACTTTGACTTTGCAGAGAATTGGACAGCTGTTGTACCGAACGAGATACAGTCGTACCATTGGCACAAAAAACAGGTCTCTATATTTACGTGCGTCGTCACGAGTAGACGGTCTACTCAAAGTTTTGCTGTCATCAGTGATGACGTATGCCATGATGCTGCGCACGCTTGCTTTGCACTGGAAAAAATCTGTGAGTACATGAAGGAAGAAGTTCAGCCTGACACACATGTTACATACGTGTCTGATGGTGCCAGTAGCCATTTCAAGAACAAGTATCAGTTTTACGAGCTGTCACAGAAGGAGCACATGTCAACGAAGTGGCTTTTTACGGCCACAGGCCATGGTAAGAACGCTTGCGATGGTGTTGGTGGCTTAGTAAAGCATCAAGCCTCGCTCTACAATCTAAGAGCAGCCAGCACAGCAGTCATTAAGTCAGCCTCTGAAATGGTGGCGCAGATGACCGCAACGCTGAAAAATGTAAAACTGCTCTATGCAGATGTGTATGATGCAGAGAACTTTCGCCGCCTCAAAAAGAACCAGTGGAAATCTTTTCCGCGTGTTCCAGGCATACGGTCTTGGCACATTTGGTTAAGCACGCCTGATGTCAACAATTCTGATCGTGTTTTGTTAGCGTCCCGCACTGCTGCAAGTCCGTGGAAAAGGATCAAGCCTTTCTGAGTGCATCCATCGGCTATGCTCCAAGTGCCTTGTTTCCTCTCCCTACCTTCATGCTGGAGCACTTTAATGCAGCACATCTGGATCATCCACAAGTGTACAGTGACGCTTCTGTAAGTCAACAGGCAAGCAGTTGTGATGCGGCGTATTGGATTCGCTTTGTTAGATCTCCTGATCTGGCCCTATGGATCAGTTGATCTTCTCGAAGAAATGCGGAAAGTGCCGACATTACTGCAGCACTTCGTAAGCTGAGAACTTGTTCTCCACAGCACGCTATCATCCTTTCGGATTCGTCAGAGAACTATCCCGTGCATTGTTGGCCAGCTAGTTCGGCCGACAGTAATTGATGTTCGTTAAGGAGCTAAGAAATAACCATCTCAGTGGGTAATGCCACATGTTAGACTTGCAGGCAATGAAGCTCTGATTTCGACCAGCTATATTGTCACTACAAACAAAATAATGCAACATGTTTTTTAATATTCTTTTTCCAGTGTCTACGAGCAGCTGTTTACGAGATTTTGAAAAAAATTAACGATGGGGTTTTTTGTATTTTGATTTTTAAATAGAGTTCATTTTCGTCAAAACTTGACATTTGAGGCAAACTGTAAAAATGGTTATTTGTGATACAACGAAAATATTCAGTACAATTGTTGAACACGTTACGTTCTCACAGAGCACCAAATTTGAAAGGGCTACATGAATTGGTTAAGTAGATAAAAATTCGTAAATATAGCAACTTTTGAAAAGTGTAGCAAATTGACAAATTTTTCTAAAACACTTCCGTTTTGCCCAGACGCCTCAAACAATGCTAGCTGACTCCTCATTACGTATGCATTTTACGCAAAAAATGTATTTTATTGTAGCGGTAATATTTAGTATTTCACATCGTTGTGAATTTGCGCGAATGCCGGGTGCAAGAAAACAGCGCCTCCACACTGAGGAACTTCGGTATTTTTTTCCTCCTGAAGTATTTATTTGGCAAGGAAGCCAAGTTCACTTTTGTGCTACCGAGTGATATGCGCATAAAGTATAAAATATTCAATGGAATCTAAAATATGAAATTTTGGACCTGTGTTGATCTCTCGTGGAATCACCCGGCATCATGTGAAGCTGACTTGAGCTAAAGTACATACATTTACGATCATCATGTTCAATTTAGCTGCTAGTGCCATGCGCCAGAAACAAGAATTCTGTTCTTTTTTTTTATTTCATACGGCGATGGACACTCTAGCAAGGGAAAAGCATGCGTAAAGCCTTGTGACTGACAAAAAAAAAAAAAAAAAAAGATTTGCCGCTACAGTTCTGCTTCTGGCGCCTATTTATTTGTTACCGTGGTATTTTCGAAACGGTACTTTCACGCGAACAAGATAAAGCTGCGTTTTCTTTGTAGCCTGTGCCCACGGTTATTCCTCATCCAAACTTCGGACCGGCCGCTCGCCCTGGGAAACAATCGTATCACTTTTTTTTTATTATTTGATGAACTTGCGCTTCATGATGTTCATGGGTGCTTCAGGGCGTTCCCATTTCTAATGCTGACGCTGGACATACTTTTTATAGCTGGTGCTAAACATAGCTGATGGTATATTTTTAGCCTGATGCGTAGTTCCCTGAATCCATGGTATATACGCAAGGAATGTTGCTTGAAACGACTCATTCGCAGGGAGGCATCAAAGCGGTCGTTTGGACTGACGTGCTGCAAATACTGCTGATGATTTGCGGACTCCTCATTGTCACGATCAAGGTACCCTTGTTTCTTTTTGAGTGGAGTGTTATTATATGCAGGGTTAAATTTATCTGAGCAGCGCAAGTTGCAAATGAAATTCAAATTGTTACGCTCAACAACGAGGTGACCCATCACTGCTTTAGTAAGTATTTCGTCATGAGAAACGCAAAGATTGCGTCACGTTGAAATGAGACAGCGGGTGTTGTTTCAATATACACGGTATCTTTGCGTAATACTGAGATCGGCTCCCACTGTAGGAGCCAGCCTGTGAAATATAGTATAGCCCCTGTTCTTGCTGCCTTTTGCTTTCTTTCTCAAGAAACCGGCGTACGTTAGTTGGCGTGGCCAAGATGTAGACTACACATGATTGTCACGCGCAGAAGAAAATAAAGGAATAATGACAACAGTAATTGTGCTTACTGAGCTGCCATATTGGTGCCTCGGTTGTCGCAGGTCATATTGTAGTTATACGAGTTTCCACGCGGGTTCGCGGGTTACTCCTTGCGCATGTTTTGTCGCCGCAATCCTGCTAATCGCTTGTTGTGCTCTTCGTGCCTCTTCGTTACATTTACTGCGTCTTTAACGTTTCCAGAAAACTGTTGCCAATGCAGAGTATATTCAACAAAGCCCATGCTTCTATTTAAGTTTTTGTGTTACGACAATGTTGTCTCGAGAATTCTTGGTATTAAACATTACGAACATTCATTAGCGTACCCAGAATTTTTCTCTGAAAGGGGGAGGGTTGCAATTCTGGCAAGAAACCACGATGGTTAAAAAAAAGCTATTATTGTTTACCTGTTTGGCCACAGTAGTATGAGAGCTGGTTGAACACTGTATAGATGAAGTAGATTCGTCAGCATTATTGCAGTTGCTATAGGAACAATGAAGTGCATAACCTATCTTTTTTTCATGTTTGTGTGGTTGCTGGTACAGGGCTTCATTTTGACTGGTGGGCCTAATGCAGTTTTCGAGACTGTCAACAAACACGGACTACTAGAGTTTTTTGAGTAGGTATAAAATCTCTTTTTATCGCAAAAGCCTTGCAACTTCTACTGGGGAGTGTTGTGTTTGCAAAACCGGTGTTTACATTTCGGCATAGCTTGTGAATAGCATTGTGAAAAAAACCTAATTACTGCCTGCTAATAAAATTCTGAACCCACTGTGGTGTGCATATACGAGTACATAAATGAGTTTGCAGGTTGCATGAAATGAACAGACATATCTGCGCATCCCATTTAGTTGTATACAATTTGACATGCCGCGTCACGATAGCTTCGCTCCCGATAGATTTCAATACGTGAATTGGATCTATATAAAGTTTTTTTTATTTATCTCGAGATCTTTTTCTTATAACCTTGTAAATATCACTGGTAACTGTAGCTAGCTCACTGCCTATGCACATACCGTGCACATACGCACATATGCACATACGCACATACGCACATATGCACATATTTACATACGTGGCGGAGGCGCCACGTACACTACTATCGAAAGGTAACAATTTGCACTGCTCTTCTTTGCGGCGCCAAGCATGACCTTAGATTTTCAGAAGACGTTCACATTCTGGAGCGTCGTGTTCGGAACCGGGATCACATGGATGACAGGATTCTGCACCAACCAGGTCATGGTTCAGCGCTACTGCAGCCTCAGATCGACTCGCAAGGCACGCACGTAAGTATGCGCGCTGGCGCATGCGCAGTTCGATAGCATACAGAATTTTGTATCCGCGTAATTGCCTTGGACCTTATCATTGCAGAGTACGCCACCATGATGTAGTCGTATTGACTGCGCCCGTAGAAAGTGTTCCGTCAGAAACTGCCGTATTGCAATTAATGAACACAGGAAATATGAGACAACGTTAATTCCTGCTGGACAATGTTTATAGCAGCGTCGGACATTGAAAGTGTGCGGCAGTAGACTCTTGGTAAGCGAATTAGCCAATATCATTAATTTAAAGCGGATAACATCATGCAAATGCTTATATTGTGTCGTTTAGACCGGTCAGGGCTGAATACGCATGTGTAAGAATTCTGATACTAAAACACGAGTTTCGATATATTCGTCCCCAAAATCAGAGACGAAGTAAATTGGCGTTCTACGCGACGTTGCTCTGCAATGGATAAAGAGCCAGCGAGTAACTACTATTGACAAGTAGAACGCGAATATATTTCGCAGCAAAGACCTCTATAAGTCTGTTTATAGACAGAAAAAAAAAGGTTAGCCGCAACGGTATGGGCATGTTTATTTTCCGCTGCCTTATAGACTTCTGTCCCATACACAGTTGTGTGAAGCAAGCTAAATGCAATTACGGGCGTCTTTGTAAGCTGCGGTGTGGCGTACGTTAGTATTCTCCTGAGTCTTTATTCTCCTGAGTATTCTCCTGAGTCGCCAGTCCGATTCCATCTGAATCGGACTGGCGACAAATAATTCTCTATCTGTCGGTCTGTGGGAGTTACTTGCGTGTTACTACATACCAATCTAGCATTTTACATAGCTATGCGATATCTCACAGCGTTACCTGTGCCTATGACGATCCCGTCTACGTTTCTTCCTGTCATTTTTTTTTCGCTACTACTCCAATCATCCCTCTTGCTGATCTCCACTTTGACCAATTACGGCTCCCATCAGCTTTGAGCTCCGAGACTTCAGGAAGGTGGACTTTCTTAGGGTTCTGGCTGGGTCTGTGCATATCATTCTAATGTACTTAGTCGTGTCCAGAATTTTTTCCGCATCAGGCACACATATCATACTCTTGAAAATATAATTATGTATGTTTGCGCCCTCAGGTAGCCGGCTCGGACTTCGAAAAGCGATGTAGCGCGCCTTGTGTTAAAGCACATTGTTTTTCCTAATTTCTTGCTGTTTTTTTGTAAAACTTCATTGACTTTCTGAGTTTTCATTTTTTTCATCCACTATACTGTTTCTATTTCTCTTTTTAATGACTACGTTCCGCTTAATTGCGCTTCTTTTACACTGTTGTTGGACACCGCCTTTCTTCACCTCTTATTTCATTCCGTGCCCACGCTATGTAGGTACAGGTAATTGTCCACTCTAGCTGCCCAATTTCTGTTACCCATGTTCGCGAATCATTCATCAAAAGTAATTTTGCTATGAGCTTTTCTCACTTCAATAGAGGCCCATCCCACGTCAGTTCATGCTGCGTCATTTGTAGTTGTACCGTGAGCATCCAATTACAGCTGGCGCACCATCATTTGGTTAACTTTTAACCCTGGCAAGATCTCTAATTTGAAGCACGTTAGCCGGGCACCATTATTCCTTTGCGAATTTCTCGTACCACTTGATATTTGATGTTTTTTGACATATATAGCTGGCATACTTAATTGAGCAGTTCGATGAAATTCTAGGCGCTCCTGTTCGCGAATATACTGTAGCAAATCCCAGTCTACATTGTAGTAAGCTGCATTAATAGCCAGAAACTATACGTAATGGTGTACCCTGAGCGTTGAAATTTGTGTGCACTGAGGTAGTACAGGAATACTGTCCTCTCAACGTCGGCTTGGCCTGAATCCATCCTGTAGTGTCCCCACATATTTTCTCCACCCAATTTAACAACTCAATTTTAGTTTCTTGCATTACCATTCTATACCCCCGACGTTACTGTAACTGCTCTGCACTAACTCATCATGTCCTTACAGTCTTTCCCTTCATAGATTGAATCCATCTTTATTTCACATCACCCTATTGGAATAGGCAGTGACACCTTGCGCCTCCCATGGTAGTCGCCTCTGGCTCGAAGTTGCGACAGCCGTCGAACGAGGGCACCACGCATCTAGCAAACGCAAAATATCACCGCCCTTGCGGGAGCTTCAGCAGCTCTTGAAGCTGCAGTGTCAAATGACTCCTGAAGACAAAGCAGGCCTCCCCTCTGTGCGTGAACGGCACAAGAGATCGCAGAGCAAGAACAACAACGTTCCGCCACAGACGGCCGCCTTCACACCACGCAACAGATGTAGAATGGGAATGCAGGTTGTAGGGCATAAGCGGGAATCGCAAGGGCAGGGATTCACCAATCGAATATATCAAGACAATGAGCAGTGGCTACAACCGAAGCTGTAAGATGAGCGAAAACGAGTGGCCAGCGTAACAGGACCGTAGTTCTAATGGATCGTATTTTTGCCAGAGGTGTAAGAAATTTAAGATTGGAAATGTATCGTACATTAGTGCACATCATCTTCTACTCGGAGTTTTAATTACAGTCTCTAAGGAGAGGAGTGGCAAAATTCCGAAACAAAGCGACGCAAATATAGTAACAAGAATGATTACAACAATAAATGTATACAATGTTATAACATCGTGATGCTGTGCCTAAACAAAGTTATGACATCAGCATGCCCGCTAACATTGAAATGCTATCGCAATAGGTACTCATCGTGACGGGTTCTGCGTGATTTTTTTCTTTGCGATGTCGTATTATTGCTATATACCAAGTTCTGTTGTATGGAATTACACATTTAGAAAGAAGGGAGTGCTGGCTAATCCTTTTGCGGTAGTATCGATTTTTTTCTATAACTCCGTTCTGCAGGGTAGTTGAAGATGGCCTTAAATACGCTTAAACGATTGATTGACTGATTGATTGCACACAACGCGCGGTACAGGAGTGCTCCAACATTCCGTCCTCATTGGAACGCGGACGCTGCAGATGGAATTGAACCCGCGACCTTGTGCTTAGCAGCAGAACACCGGAGCCATTGAGCAAACACAGCTGGTTTTGGTGAGGCGCAAGCAATTACTCCAGCATTAATTAAGGTGGTGGTTTTAGAGCACACTTTTGTTGTCGTTCTTGATTTCCACATGTTTCCGTAATGCTTGGTTCTAAGCGGTATGACATCAAAATACAGCTGTAAAAAAATAGAAAGAACCACTTCTTTGCATTCGTAGCTTAATCCATTGGACAGCTTCCAGAAACCAAACCTTCTCAAGCTATGCCTTGAGTGTACTGAATTGGGCTGGTTGGATCATGATGAAAAGGGTAAAAACCGCGCGAAGCGCTGGACCTCAGCGCTGTGTAAGTCGTCTTTGCTTTCGTCTTCCTGTCCTTCGCACTGCTATTTCGTGAGACTAGTTATTTCAAAAGAAAGCCATTTCGACATAAAAACTACGCCAGTTGCCAGGTAGCCGTCGCTGGAGACGCTCGTTAGCGGTGCCCTGAAGTGCCGGACATAATGACAAGAGCAGTGACTGTGACACCCTGCAGTCCTGTGGTCACCGTTTTTGTCACATTTAGATAGGGATTCACTCCCCCAAAGCACTGTTTACATCAGAGGTTCCGACTTGCAGCGCGCTGTCACGGAGGAAGCTTCCATCTTGATACTTGTTACAGTGTATGCTTGGGATTCTCAGCAGTGCATCATGTGTAGAGGCCGGATCTTTAGGCATTAAAAAAGCGCGTTTTAGGCGCCAAAAATAGGCAGGCAAAACAACGTTTTAGGCCTCCAACGTCGTAAATATAGGCACAATAAACTTTTACATAAATGCAAATAATTTCAAACGAAGACGTGCGCGGCCTATATCTACGATAGGAAAACAAGAAATGTTATTGTCTATGATGGCACAAAGGCGCCAACAGTTGAACATAGCCGTGCAATTGTGCCATAAAACTGCTGGACTAATGACGATCAATTGGCTTCATTCAATAAAGACACTGCTCATATTCATGTTCAATGGCCACTGTACTCGAGCGTCGCATATAGTGAAACAGGCATGAAAAAGAATACTTGAAAGCTGGGAATACTGATTAAAAAAACGATACTTTATGTCTGCCTGACGCAATTAAATTAAGACGCAACAAAAACAGACAAATAACAAATGCAAGAGAGACTACGATTTATTAAGAAATTAGCATGTTCTTACATGAGGACTGTTAGGTACAACTCTTCGCAATTTCCTCATATACAATGACATTATCCGAATTGTACAGGCCAGACGTCCCAACAATGCCAGATACACTTCCGCCCATTTGAAGTGCACATATTTGAAGAAATCTGTTTGGAGAGCACGCGGCACGAAGTCTAAGATCACTGTGAAGATTGTGGAAACAATAGCAAACTATCACCATCTCCAGATTTTTGGATTCCATTGTGCCTCTTGTCACTGAGAATGATCTCGTACACTGAGAAGGAACGCCCGACGGTGGTGAACACCTTAAAAAGTAAATTACAAACAAAACAAAAGCCGCGTGCACATCACATTTTTCTTTCTTCTTTTGCTCTTCACTCTCCTTTCCCCTGACGGCTCTCCGCGGTTTCGCATTCGCCAACCGCTCGCGCAATGTCAGCGCAGCGGTGTATGCTGGCCGGCGCATCCCATTTCAATGCTGCTAGCAGTTGTTTTCCGAGAGTTGGTTGAACTAAACGACTAGGCTGAACCCCATAGAGTTCCGAACAGTCAATGTTGCCCGGCAACATAAAGGGCTCTAACTGCACTCGAAAGCGAAACTTGAGGCTAAATAGTGTTCATATAGGCGCCGATATTGAAAATAGGCATTTATAGGCATTTAGGCACAAACGCCAAAATAGGCATTTATAGGCACTATAAAAACATTATAAAAGCCCTTCCTAACCTCTAATTCATGCTCATATATCAGAGTGGGGCGATAGGAGCGCAAGGAACAAAATAGGCATTTTCCTAAAATCTGGTCTCTAATCATGTGGGTGTGTTCGCGTGCCTGCGTGTGTTATTTAATGCATTACCTATCTCACAGACAGCATGCTACGTTAATCGCCAGACAAACATGTCCAGAATTCCATCGAAGAATGCCTATCTCTCTCCCTACTGCAGGGCGCTGTACATTAATATGGTCGGAATCATCGCAATTCTGGCGTGTTCTGCGCTATGTGGCCTGCTGCTCTTCGCGCTCTATCATCGCTGTGACCCGGTCAAGGCATCCATAATTAGCAAGTACGACCAGGCAAGTTAAGGAATGACCTGCGCTCGAATGGTGGCAATCGCAGCCCTTACCGGCCTGCATGATAACTACGGCTGGAAATGCGTAAATATAAGCTTATGTATGAACTATCTATTGCTTAGACAAGCCAGCTTAGAACTAGCCCTCAAGTGTCTGGCAAATGTGTAAGTAAGGACAAGGTGTAAAAAACACGCCTACACCAAGATCACGCATGATCCACCAAGACTCCCTCCCCCTCCTTCGTTCAATGAAAAACAAAATGAGATTGGAAGATTCGCAATAGAGCTAGCTCCAGTATTATACTCGAAGTTGTCTTCATTCTTCATAGATGGCTTGTAATTGTAAACGTTGTCCGCTAGTTTGTTGCGGCATTCTCCACAAACTAAATTGCTCAATGAATAAACCAGGAGAAATTAGTGTATTACAGACGGCAGTTTCAAAAAGATGTCCAAGCAACCAATGACACCTTGTTTCTGGAGTTTTACGTGCCAAAAGCAGTTCTGATTATGAGGCACGCCGTAGTGGAGGGCTCCGGATTAATTTTGACCACCTGGGGTTCCTTAACGTGCACTACAACGCAAGAACACGGGCGTTTTTGAATTTCGCCTCCATTGAAATGCGGCCGCCGCGGCCGGGATTCGATCCCGCGATCTCGTGCTCAGCAACGCAAACCAATGTAGATTTATATAATTTCTTAGTTGACCTAGCAACACCAATGACACCAATAGCGTTGCTATGTCAACTAAGAAATCATATAAATACACAGCGACCAAGCGACTATAACTTTGGGCAATATAACACGGGTAATAAACGCTCACCTACACTTTTAGCCCGGTGAGTTCGTTCTATTGGCTCTGCGGAAACATGCTGTTCGCCCAAGTCATAAAGTACCAACACGCTTCTTGTTTTGTTCGTGGCTTGTTTGAGGAATAATTCATTGGTAATTTGCAAGTTAATTTTGAGAAATAAAGGAGGGGAGATATGTTAGACGGTTATCTGATTGGAAGCCCTCTTATGTCGCAGTTGATGCCGTACTTTGTGATGGACACGTTGGGCCACCTACCTGGGATCACGGGACTTTTTGTCACGGCCGTTTATAGTGGATCGCTCAGGTAAAACTGTTTTTTTTTTCTTTTTGGCGGATTTTGTGTCTATAAGTACCGAGTTTTATCACATAATCTTGAGCATTGACTCAGCCGATTGTCCGTATGACCGTTTGTAACAAAATTATGTCTTGCCTAATTCAGATCCGTTACAGCACAAGTGCGCCGTAACGCATTGTAGAGCTTAATATGGCACTACTTGAATGCACTCTGAACACCCACTATGAAAGTTTTAAGGAGGACACTGTGTTTCGAGTATCGCACTCAGAATACCGCAGACACAACCAAAACACATGCAGGGACAGTCAAACGTAGCCTTCACCAACAGAGTTTCATTTGTTTGTTTTCTTATGTTCCTGCCCTATTCGCTTCTCTCTTACACTGGCCCCAATCACCACTAAAGAAAATTTACCTAAGTCAGTTGACATAGATCCTTCAAAGAATGTTAGGAAAATATTAGAAATTGGAATCTGATCAATATAAACACAGAAATATATGTCAGGTAACGATAACAAGAGATACCTGTAATGTGAACGCGTCATATTAATAACTTTGCACAGAGAAATCCATTGATTCGATGCATTCATACACAAAAAAAGTAGCAATACCTTTGCCGGTATGATTGGCGTCTTATTTACTTGAGTTAGTGGCCTTAGGTTTTGATGGCATTGCTGCCTTTAATTTCAGCACTTTGTCGTCTGGCTACAACGCCTTGGCCGCCATCACATGGGAAGATTTTCTAAAGCCCATGGTGAAGCTCTCTCCCAAAGGTGTCATGTGGGCAACGAAGGCGATAGGTACAGGTGCAAAATTTTTAAATCATGGTATTCTTAGTACGTCACGATCTAGCGTCGTTATAAAAATATAAAGGGAGGTAAACATTGCGTTAGATATATCTGATATTCGGGATAAAACTAGACAGGAATATACCAAATGCAAAGAGACTCGGTGAGGTATATCTACATAGTTTAATTTTTGCACAGCGGGCCACCCGGTAATCGTGACAGTAAGCGGCACTCCACAACGAAAGTCGCATGGTTTCAGACCTTGTAGCAACAATTTTCTGCGTGAAATTCCTGCCTGACGACGGGTGCCGCATTGCTCGCTTGGCGGCTCGCTTCAGTCGAGATAACCTTTTCTAAATCACAGATGGCGCGAGCCCACTGTGTGGGATCTCCTGAGAGTCGGTAGATTCGCATACTGTTCAAGAGTTATTGTATGAAAACGTCACTTGATTTTGGTTCAAATTTGCAGTTGCTGTGCCGCGTATGGGACAATGCGAATTACGGTTTGACGTTTCCTGTTTTTGCTGTCGGTGAGAATATTTAAAGCACGAATCTTTTTATTTTCCAGCTGCCGGTTTCGGTCTCATCGCGGTGGCCATTGCATTTCTCTCGGGAAGCTTGCCTTCTATATTATCGGTAAGATAGCATGCAGTTGCCGCTTCGGAGTTTCTGCATGAAGATGGTCGCAAACTGAATAAAATGCTGCATTATTTGGTGAAAGAAAAACAGATGAGAAAAGGCTGTTGCTCGTAGCTTTTATTGCATTGTTTTAATTGTTTCATGTGCCATGTGGCCGACTTAAGCAACAGCAAGGGATACATTTAAATCATAACTTAAGACTTCCACGCAGTCTTGCTCCTTATGCTATAATAATTGAGAAAATCTGGCTGTTTTGCTTTTGCTGCCTTTCTGTGGAATGTGAAGACATTTTTAAAACCTCATAAAATTTTACGTCTTGGTGAGCAAAAAAAAAAAAGGAAAATTTTCAATGAAGTGGGAAGCTTGAAAACACCGAGAAACTAATTTCTAAAAAAAATAAAAAGAAGGCAGCGAAAAAATAATGCTAAAGAGTCTTAAAATTAGACTGGCGATACTATCGACTAAAAATTGTATATTTTTGCCTTCGACGATTAATAAAACTTTACTCTTGAAGGGAAAATAAACAATTTGATTCAAATGTTTTGCCGTCAACTCAACTCATGCAAGCGCCTGCCAGATATTGCGATAGAGTTTGCATTCTATGCAGCAGCTTGTAGAGACAAATCAGTGTCGCTTTAAAAAATCATAATAATTAGCACATCCACCAATGCGAAATGAGACATAGGTGAAGCGTTATAACTGTCTTAACATTGGGGAGGATAGTGTACAACGGAATTTTAATACAATTCTATAATGAGTGTGTTCCAATGCTGGCCAACATTGGACACAGTCTAGGCTGGCAGCTAAGACAGTTTGAAGCTCAAGTAAAGGAATGCTTAACATTTGTGCGACTCAATGCCATTTCCCATCATCAATATAAAGTTCAGAAAAACACATATTATCGTTATTTTAAACTTTTTTATGCCACTTTATGTAAAACACAACGTTAATGACGTAAAATGCACAAAAAAAACTCAATACTTTTTCTTGTGCGGAGATTAACTTTTCCGTCGAGTTTCCAAGTATTCTGTTCAGCCGCCTTACTTGAACAGCAAAGTAGCCTGTATCTTTTTTGACTTCGAAACCTTATTGACATCGATGTGTGTTCGCGAAAATACCTTTTTTGCTAGCTTCGATTGCATTGAAACGAAGCTTAAGATGGGCCTTGCCCGATTAGCTGGCAATATTATCCGTCTGCAGCGTGTCCGAAAACACAGCCAATGTGGAGGCTAAAGCTAGATTTACACGATTGACCGGAGCGCACAATCAGTGCGTAGACTCCCATGACGTGGCTCACCTGAAACGAATCGAGCCGGCAAGACCTCGTATTCGGTGTCCTTGTGTGTTATGAGATTCTGCTGCCCTAAGCTACGTCAGGCTTGTTCTCAAAATTCAGTCCCTCGTATGAATCAAGCTTAACCGGCGCCTGTAAATTGCGAGGCCGCTGGCAAGCAGTAAGAACTGCTTGCCAGCGGCCGACTGCCTTTGTTAATGATACGCTAGCTGTCACGATTGGCCAGCGGGTCTTCGTGCGAGGAAGTCCACGAATTTCCATTTGAATACGGGACATGATTCTATTTTTTTTCTTCTTTTTATCTTCGTGGCTCGCCAACTGGAAACAAACATTTTATGCCACATGTGTCGCGTTTCTCTTAGTATGTGACAAGATGCAATGAACAAAAGTCAACACTAGTTTCGTTCGTAGGCCACTTTCGTCACGACTGGATCAATAAAAGGCGCCACTTGCGCCTTATTCTTCCTTGGCCTTCTGTTTCCATGGTGTGGAAGCACGGTAAGTGTTCGATTTCTTTTTTGTTCATGTACATCCGAGTTCATTACGTAGCTCATCTTCCAAAGAAGCAACATATATCACCAAGAAATCACGATGTAGCAAGAATTAAAGAAAATGTTTTTATTTTTAAATACCCACCGTGGTATTTTAGTGGGCATGGCGTCGCGCTGCTAAGCTTGAGCTTACGTGTTTGATCCCGGCTGCGGCTGCTGCACTTTGATGGGGGAGAAATGCAAAGACGCTTCTGAACCTATACTTGGGTGCACATGAAACAACCCCACGTGGTGAAAATTAATCCGGAGTTCATCACCAAAGCGTGCCTCATATTAAGACTGAGGTTTTAGCATGTAAAAACACAATGTATTTTGGTGCCTACGACGCGATTGTCCTCGGCGAGCCACAGTGCGCTTAGCCAATGGACTCGTGGCTGCGTGGCCGCCGCAGTATCTACGCTACGTACCGACCGCAGCTACCGATAGCAGCCGCGTATGGGAATCCGCTTTATTACGAAAAAAGCGTCCAGAAGACAGTAAGGAACATGGCTTGTGTTGAAAAGGGAGCGTTTGAGAGAAAGGTGCTCTCGCGCTGCACTTGCGAGCTCCACGCACAGCGTACGACAGCAAAACTTGGGTGACATGTTCACAGCAGCGTATGATACCCGCGGACTATGTTATTTCACCAAGCCGGAGTGGTGGTTCATGGCCCCTTTAAAATAAGGGGTCTGCTACGACGCATATAGAAGTTAATAACTTCCTCTATCTATCTTCATTATTAGAACAGCTTACCGTTAGCGCACAGCATAAAGATAGCGGGTGGAAAGTAATGGAAAATGTGGTCGAGTAGAGAACTTTCAGGTACACGATGGATCGGGCTGACGCACGGCATCTGGGATTTGATATATCTCGCGAAGATGTGGTCCTTCGTGAATTCTTATATTAACTTCGAATACATAATTTATTAGTGCATTCACTGTGTCGACATGTGCAATTTACTGACAGGTATGAAGTGACTACAGTATAGGTACCCCCCACGTCAACTTTGACCCTGCTTGCCTAGCATGAAGACATTGACATGCCAAAATAAGTTTTTGCAGTGCTTTGAGGCTAATACATTCTTTTGCTTTCTGCCACTTCACTTACGTGGCCGGGTTATTCAAATGGAAACAGGCAGAACTTAACAAACTCAATGTCATGAGGAGGAAACTTGTTAAAATAGCCCTAGGGATACCGAGTACCAGCTGCAACTGACAAACAAGCTCATGAGTCTAGGAGTCCACAACACAATGGAAGAAATCGCTGAGGCCCAACAGCTAGCGCAAAACGAAAGATTGAAAAAAAAAAACACGAACAGGCAGAAAGATATTAGAGACAATAGGTGTAGAACCTAATAGATCAAGGAGCCCAATAGAGGCTGAAGTGGAATTAAGTACTGAAGCTAGGGATAGGATCAGAACCAACCCTCTTCCCAGAAACATGCATGCAGAATATAATATCAAAAGGAGAAAGGCAAGAGCTAAGGCACTGTTGCAGGAGATAGAACAGCAGAACCAACTGGCAGCTATAGTTGATGCTGCCTGGGTGAAAGGTAAAGAAGCCTATACGGCCATTGTATCAAATTCGCAAGGAAAGGTGCAAGACGCTATCACTATTTTTACCAAGGAACCCATGGTGGCGGAACAAGTGGCAATCACTCTAGCCATCAGGAGTAATAAGTGGGCCTTCATTTACAGTGATTCAAAAGCCGCTATAAAAAGTTTTGATAAAGGCTACGTAGCTGGAGTTGCAGCTAAACTCTTTGAAAACATTAGGATTAGGAGAACAGAAACCCGATGGTTTCCTGCGCATATGGGGAAAGTGTACGAGACTCGGGTAAACCTTAACGAGGTTGCGCATGACTTGGCACGAGGACTTGCTAACCGTGACAGCCATAACCGAGCCGTTCACCATCAGGCCGGGGATATAGAGATCATTTAATAACTTATAATGAGATAACCAAACATTATTATCTAGGACGCAGGCAATTCCCATTGCCACACTCAAAACTGAACAGGGCTCAGGCAGTCTCGCTGCGCTTATTGCAAACGGGTACATACCCCACGCCGTACCACTTTAACAAAATATATATAGAGAGGGAGATTAGGATGGAATGTAATGATTGTCATGGCATCATTGAAGTCAAACATATGCTCGCGGGGTGCTCCGCAACTCTTCCCAGCCTCCTGGAAGAATAGACTCGATGGGAAAAAAGAATACAAAGCTCATTGCTTCAAGACCAGCTAAGGGCTATCCAGAGGGCTCATGATGTCGCTGAAGGGCTTGGCCTGGCCTGACAGTGCCAACGTGGGAGCGGCCCGCCTCGGCTTAAGTCGAGCCTCCGGACCTCTTTAAATAAAGTTACACACACACACACACCACACACACACACACACAAACACCCCACACCGCACACGCAACACGCACACGCACACGCACACGCACACGCACACGCACACGCACACCGCACACGCACAGCACACGCACACGCACACGCACACGCACACGCACACGCACACGCACACGCACACACACACGCACCACACACCACACACACACACACGCACACACACCACACACAACACACACACACACCACACACACACAACACACACACCACACACACCCACACACACACACACACACACACACACACACACACCACACCGCTTTTTAGAGCGCAGCTATTAGGCGCCCGTTCCTGCGGCGAGCGTCGGCGTTAGCGAAGACAGCACGAGGAGGAAAGTGGAGGAGGAGGGTGCAGCAGAACCATGAGGAGGAAAGCGGAGGAGGAGGGTATGGCGAAAGCGTGAGAAGAAACACGTAGTGATGCGCAAGACGGGTTCTGCGGCGACCACGGCTACAAGATGGCGCCAGAGTAGCGCCAGAGTAGCGCGTGTCGTTCGTACATGTAAACACGTACACGTTTGTACACGTAAACAAAGGGCTGCATGAGCGGAGGTCTGTCTGCGGCGGCTGCTGTGAATCACGCTCACGCGTCACCCACGTACTGCCTCTCGCGACCTCTCATTAGCGAGGCAGTCGCGCCACACTTCGCTCCGCTTGCAACGCACCGCACGAGACAGATTGTCCGCGCCAGGCAAAATATCGCGAAATGAAAACGCGTATCCAGCTACGCTCAAATTTCGAATTAGGGATTGTCGTAATCGTCGGTGAATTTTTTGTGCTATTTTGGCAACGGTCAAGAACAAGATAGAACGGCCTTGGTAAAGTCAACAAGTGGATGCTGAGGAGTTTGTGTAGGCACTGAGGGCACCGAGACTCCCCAGAGGACTCGTACATACGCGTTCTCATGCGCTTGAAGGATGCTTAATTCACCGTGACAATCGCACTATATCATGGTGAGCGAAATCAACGCAACCTTATTTATTTTTAAAAACATTCTTATTCATCAGAAGGCTTCACAGATATTCGGGACAATTTTATTATTAGCGAGTGATTGTCTTTCCGAATGACTCCAGCACCTGGAGCCCACAAGGCCGTAAAACACTTGGATAACTTACAAGCTTATATAATACGTGAGGTGGTGCTTCTAGGAAGGCCGGCGCTCCCATTGCAAACAATGCTATGCGCAAAATGTTTCTACTAATGGTGCTGGGTTTGAAAATTTTTAAGTGGGGTCGTTCTGCATTTCGTTGTAAAACATATCCCGTGAAACGCAGGCCTGTAATATATGTACGAAATTGATCAAGGCATTGATTCGGGTTAGTTGGTCTGTAGTAGCGCCTACCAGCCGCGGTGGCTTAGTCAGCTAAGCGTTGCGCTGCTGAGCACGAGATCGCGGGATCGAATCCCGGCCGCGGCGGCCGCATTTCGATGGAGGCGAAATGCGAAAAACGCCCGTATGCTTGCCTTGTAGTGCACGTTAAAGAACCCCAGGCGGTCAAAATTAATCCGGAGCCCTCGACTACGGCGTGCCTCATAATCAGAACTGGTTTTGGACACGTAAAACCCCAGAAAGAAGAAGAATGTTGTAGCGCCTTGTTTTGTCGTTTCTGTGCCTGACCCTGTCTCTTTAGTGCTATTGAGGTACCCATGTACGAAATTTTGACTCGAGGGCAGCATTTTTCTAAGGTGGGCATAGTATCGTGGTCCATATATAGGTTGTGCGCCCGGCTTGTGTGATAGCAATGCTTGACATGCATAAATTTTTCGTCTATTTTTTCATGTTGCAGACCGCCCTGCTGTCCATGTTTACGGGTTTGGCGGTGGCCTTGTGGGTGGCTGTCGGACGCCTGCTGTATCCTGCCAGGCCCACTGCTGCTCGCACTACTCTAGAGGCCTGCACATGGAACTACACCGTCGTTGTGCACCCACATCGGACTTACTACTCAGGGTGAGGCAACAGCGTTGATTTGCGGTGGCAGGCATATTCAGTGCGAGTTTGATTCGTTAGGTTTCAAGTATGTGGCACGGACATACTAGTAATTATCAATGCGCTAATCATTGAGACGCCATGAGGCAATTACAAACTTCAGTCACGCCTGAAACTCAAGCAAACTGTAAGGCCAGTTGCACAGAGAATGCAGTGGTATTTTTTTTTACAATGACGCCTCTTTGAACACTATTTTATCTTGAACCCTGTATGTTGTAGGTTAGATCCATTCAAGAGCTAAGGAGTAGCCGGCGCCTTGTTGTGCGGCAACATCTCCTTCTATCATATCAATAAAAAAAAAACAGATGTTGCGGCACCAACATTTCTTAGTCAAGTTAAAGACAATTTCTTCACGGCAGCCTGGAAACCTATAAGTCGTAGTCCTAAATGTGCCCCTTTTCGCTGAAACCTCAATGAAAATGTTTCCACAGGTAATAGCGACACAATTTGCTGCAAGGCTCAGTACACCATATCAGCAGGAACGCTACAGAAGGAAACAATTGGTAGCTGCTTTTTCAACGTCGGCCTCCTCGTCGCTCTTCAAATGCAACAATGAATTATTGGCTTTGATGAAATATATATGGAAACAAAACAGGGTACATTACTTTCATGCTGGGAAAGCACGATCAATACAGCAAGAAATTACCTCGTCAGGTAATTCAAAACGATCTCGCGCTCATAAGTTAACGGTAATCTAAAAAGAACTAACTAGGCAAGCATGAAGTACGGCATATTTAAATTCCAATAAAGTCAGAACGAAAAGTGGCACTGATACAATGTCGATAATGAGACTTCAATTTTTTTTAAATCTCAGAAGAAAGGCGGTCGCGGCGATTCATTTTGCGCGACAGACTGCCTTTTTTATATATATTTAAAACCACTTCTTAGAGCTATCGCAGCCGTGTGTAAAATGTTTTTGATGTCCTTGGCCATAAGCCAATAAACTTGCTTTCAGTGGAGTGCGAGAGTTCTTGAAAATTGAATTGAATACGGGGAAACAATTTGCACCAGCGCAAAGGAGTTGACAGAATTCCGTAGCTTATTTCGGTTCACTCCCATAGTGGCAGTTACCAGGATTCTTAAAGTAAAACACGTATTATATGACCGTTTCATGGCTAAACTCCGCTCAAGTATAGGTGGTTTCCAAAGAAGACTTTGGTAAAGTGTGAACACATAATGCGCGATCACGAGGATGAGAACCATAAACGTAAGCATGACTGGTGACTGTAAGTACGTAGAATGTTCGTCCGTATTATAATATAAAATTTAAGTCTTGCTGCCATTTCCATATATATGTTAGCTTCGCTCTGAGATCTCGTTTATGCCTGGCAGCGCATCCTTTGTTTACGCGCATAGAGTTTGCATATGACACCTCGCACGATGCTACACAACAACAGCGCACTTTTCTGACAGGTACGTGTGTGTCAAAACTGCACTGACAACAGCGGTCGAGGCGGAAACAGCAGACCCCCGCACTGACCACCCTGTTCTGGCATGGCATCCACTTCAATCTATCACAATATACGACAAAACAGCTAAAAAGCTTGCCTTTGTATGCGCATCTGGCTTTTATAGAAAAGAATTACTTGTGGTGCTTGTTGCATTTGTCAAAATTACAGCAGGCGCATTCTCACACTTAAGTCAGCGTTGTTAGCACTCGCTTTTTATTTGCCATGCACATGCAGTACAGTCACTACGACGGTGGTGGACCTCTCAGTGTCCAAGCTTTGTTTCCTTTTGTTTGCTTTTTCAGCGGCATATACGACCTGTACAACGTGTCATACATGTGGATTCCGGTCATAAGCTTTTTCGTCACGCTCGTAGTAGCCATTTCCTTGACGACTATTTGTGGTGAGTTCAGACACTTTATTTTCACAACGCTGTGCTGCTTAGCTAGAGGAGAGACAAAGTAATAAATACATCTGTTACATCTATCGTAGTTTACCGTGGGAATCGACATCGCTACACGTTCATTGTTACGCAACATGTAAAACCAGTATTCTGAAGTAACGAAAACGCCCGACCAGCAGTGTCGAGAACGCTGGCTAAACGGCAATTAAGGCTTAGACTTATAAGGTTTTTGTGACATATTGGCTGGAGCCTGAGTCATACATGGATTTTATTACCACTGGGAAAACTACAGTTGCATTTAAAAAACAAGCTTTTCATTTATTAAATATTTATTCAAACTTAATAGTTACTTTCAAAAAGTTGTTTGTGTGCGCGTGCAATCAAGCGTTCTGTGATTACGGCATTCCTCATGACTGAGGTCGAGCTGGGTATGACACCTCTCTACAGTCGGCAAAATTTAATGCAAAACGCTGATGGAGTGTGGGGTTTACGAAATCAAGACATTTAAACAGGTACCGCAAAGAGTCAGTTTGTTAAAGAACCCCAGGTGGTCAAAATTAACCCGGAGTCCCCCACTGCAGTGTGCCTCATAATGAGATCGTGGTTTGGCACGTAAAACTACAGAATTTATTTTATTTCAAATTTCAAATATTCCGTTCTCTTCACGCCATGACCTTACATTCCAAAAGCTGTGGCATCGGCGGCTTTTTTCTGGCTCAGAAGTTAAAACCCACCTTTTAATACAGCCTGAAGCTACCACTTGAACGACTGTCCACATCCAGCTCTGAGAGGTGCCAAAGAAAGGCTGCGATTTAATCTACAGCAGTGTCATCAGGTGCTATGCTTTAAACATAGTCTCAATATTTTGAACAGTCGCCGAAAACAGGAATACATTGAAATAGCCCCCCCCCCCCCCAAAAAAAAAAAAAAAAAAAAAAACAAGCAGGCAAACCGAGACTAAATGGTTGTCACAGAACACCACGTAATACAATTTATTGCTAGTGCCTGCATGCTGTTGTCATGGTAACATGAATGACAATTTGTTGCCAATGTAATCGTCACCGGAGTTTAATTGTACTATTGCGTAACCTGGTACTGATTTCAAAAGCAACCAAATATCAGATACGCAGTACAAGAACTCCGATTTGAGTGCTTGAAAGGTCCCAGAAGTAGCCATTTTGGAGCAAAGTAAGTAAGTTGTCTATCTTTAGCCCACAGTTCGGCTGCAACAAGTGTATGCCATGGCCTTGTCTTAACCCAGGCTTTAAGAAGTCAGCCAATGTAGATCCGAGCTCGATAGCACCGTGCATGAGGAAAATCTACCTGAAGACAAGGACCCAGGAGAAACAACAGCCAGCCAAGGAACCAAAACATGTGCCGATGAAGCCAGAGGTAAGTTGACTGTGTTTGAATCTAGGTTGGAATGTTGTCAGTTGTTTTCTCGGGTGGTATACTCCAAAAACAACAAACTTTAAAATAGGTAAAGAGTAATAAGGTTAGGTGATAAAAATACCTGAGTACTGAACCTCTCAAACATGGAGTTAAATATAGAGTAACTTACACCCATGCAAAGGAGTTCACAGAATTCTTTTTTTTTTGTTTTACTGTGCTTCAAAACGGAACCATAAGGACGGATCAAGTCAGTATAGCAAAAGGTTTCTAGGCTCAATACATATAACCTCGTTTGATGGCTAAACAATATTCTAATAAGCAATTTGAAAGGAAAGTTGAAGGCTGCACCAAGGAATCCGCGAAATGCGGTGGAGTGGGGATAACAGAAACGAGGATAATAGCGTGACGCACGCTATTTATCACAGTAAGAATACAGGACGACTGAAGTAGTTGGGGAACACAAGAAATTATTTATTGAGGTAACTATCCCCACTTTACTCGGAACGAAAACAAAGCAACATATCTCATGCCGTGAGCTTATAACATGAGGGAGATGATGGCAAGGACGGCACGGTTCTGTGAGTGTTCTGTTCACGAAACCCCTTTTAATATATGTACATATACTTTTTTATTTATTTAAAAAAATGTCTGTCTCTCTCTGTCCACGAAACCCGCGTACGTATCACATTTTGATGAATGTCTCCTTTAATAAATGCATGCCTTTCCTTGCTCTTCTCTCTCTGTACAAAATTTCAAGAAGACATCTCCGCCTAGGTATATAAGCTGATCTTCCATCATACGCCGATGGAGAGTGCCATGAAGGTTTCGTCGTTCATGCAGTGGCGGTATCCAAATTTGTTAGGGCAAACATAGATGCACTTCTGAGCAAAGGTTTAGCTTCCATACATTTTCTAGCCTTTTAAGAACGATACATAAAAATACCCAAGTAAGTGTTTGTTTCATCAAAATATGCAAAATACGCCAAGAATAAGGATATGCAACGAATTTTTTTTCGACAACCTTTCCAGTGATAGAGGTAGGTAACACAAGGCACAACATTGGAAGCGAGCTTCCCACCAAGTCACCAATGACTTCGAGCGGAACTTTTACAGACAGTTCTCATCGGATTCTAAGCATAGGTCTACATAGTATTTGGTATCACACATAACATGTGTGATACCAATGCAGCCGGAGATGTTGCATCGATGTTTCTCCTCTGACTATGCTTTCAAATGAAAGCAAACCGCACCCCAATCTTCTTGCTTGTCATCTGTTCCTGCTCTAACCCAACAAATTATGCTCGCCGGCTGTCATTCAATGTTGACCGAAGACATCTAGCCAGAAACTTTGTACTCAAAATCGAAACTATGCAAAAAAATGTTTTGTTGCCAGCAGGCAAGACTTGCCCATAAAAGGCTTCATTATAATGTACAGAGAATGGCCGGTTGCTGACGAGAAATTTCCTAGCTGACAAAGTACGCGTCGTGAAACCGAGGCGAACTTTACATACATGCACCCGTTCTCAAAGCCACACTTACCTGAAAAACGCGAGAAAAATCGACATGAAGGGCTCATAATTGGTTCTCGAGTTGATCCGAGCGTAAGCAGCAAGGTATAAATGAGCGTCGTGTTGATCTTACGTCAGCACGACTGCCTGCTGTACTCGTACATAGGCCGTTTTGGAAAGATGTATGCAAGCACATTCGGGATGGCTCGGAACTTAGCTATAGCGATAAAGTAGGACCTTGTTCTCGGCCAATCACATTGCCGAACACTTTTACATTTGCGTGGACTAACGAGCCGCACGAAGGCTCCCTAGGTTGGTTGGTGCTTATCCTGTCAATGGCATTGAGAACTGTGGCGTAAATGATATATTGGCGTGTATTCTTAGCATCAGCTAGCTTAGTCAATAAATATACCCTATAAGAGGTTTCTGAGTAAGTGAATAACCTAGAATGCCGGCCCTGAATGGATCCCTTGCACGCTGTATTGTCTTCGTGAGAATGAGGCAGCTGCACAGATCTCGGGCAAGCAAGAAACGAATTTAGTACAGTGTTGTTGGTACGGGTTGCTTCAGCCTGACTTATTACTTGACTCGCTCTGGCTGTATTCCTGTAACCAACACTACAAAGTTTGTAGTATAGGGGAGTAAAAATGCAACACTTGCCAAATTCTTGATGGCCACCAAGCGAACTTTATAGTAACATGCCCTTTTCGCATTTCCCACACATCTGTCTTCTCTTGCAGGAGAAACCCTATGACAGACCGGTGGAGCTCAGCGTAATCACCAGAAATGGGAACGGTTACCTTAACCACGCTATGACGAATGACGACGTCGTGGAGCGAACAGTGATTTAGGCGTGGAAAATACCACAATGTACTACAATTGACAAGTATTAGCGTGGCTGGTGTACCCGGGTTTATGAGCCTTCGATTGTCTATGCAAAGAACTCTTACTATATTGTAGATAATGCTGTAGTATACACAATAATGCATCTGTTATCGCGATGAAGGATAACGTGGTCATGAAAAAAGCGGCCATTTGAGCTGCCTTCACTTCGAGCCAACTAGTCTCGCATTTGCAATTCATCGCCATTTTATCGACGGCTTAACGGGCCATGCAGTGTTGCCATTAAAGGCGTCAGTGTTCTGTATATGTTACAATTTTTTTTCAGCGGTACAATCTTGAATTGGAAACCCATACGCAAAAATATATTTTTGACGTCAGGCTTGTTTTGTCCGAATGTATGTTTCGTATTCTCTGTTTTTCATTGCCCGCAGTGGTCATCTGTGTGTTTGATGGATTGTTTTGTTTACAAGATATTGGCAATAGCGGAAATAGGTATGTCGCGGGACCCTCACGACAATAAATTGTTGAATGAATTAAAGAATCACGTGAGAAAGGCCGGTCACTGCCTCACATGGAGAGGCCATCTCTTCGATGTCATCTTAGGTGTTTAGTGCCAGCTTTCACGGCCTTAGGTACTCACCAGTCATTTACAACAGATATTTCATGCTTAGTTTGCGCATTATAACTGGTGTGCTTTAGGGCTGCTCCGCAGAGCAACAGTCACAACACCACAGATTCGTGGGGTTAAACGTCCTTAATCCGCATTTGCGATGCGTAGCGGGGCGGCAGGGGCTGTAGGTGACCTCTAACACCTAATAACTGCAGAACCTGCGTCCTTTGCAAGTAGCTTTTGCCACCAAGAAATATATATATATATATTTACGAGGGGAAGTAAAAAAATAAAGGGACTTTTCAGAAAAGGTACATTTACTCGAATGATAGAAAACTGCAACATTGATTATTTTTCTACATAACCTCCCTGCACTTTGCCCAACGTTTCACAAGACTTTTGATTCCGTCGGAAAAAAACGTTATTTGGTTGCACCTGTCACCAATTTTGCACCGCATCAATGACTTCTGCATCGGTTGCAAATGTTCTTCCCCTGAGCGCTTCCTTCAATGGTCCAAACATATGAAAATAGCTTGCAGCCAGGTCTGGACTGTATGGCGGGTGTTCCAGCAATTCGAACCCCAACTCAGTTATTGTTTTGGTCATCTGTTTGGCAGAATGTGGCCGAGCGTTATCTTGCTGCAGGATGACACTTTCTCGTAGTTTTACACGACGTTTCGACCTGATTGCAGGTTTCAGTTATGTAATTCGCAACACATCCCAATAGCTCTCACTGTTCAGTTTCGCCTCTTGGGGTGAAATGAACGGCTACCACACCTTCCATGCCCCAGAATAGTGTTAGCATAAACTTACTAGCTGATGGTTGACGTTTAAATTTCTTAACTTCTGGTGATGATGAGTGTTTCCAAACCGTGCTCGCACACATACTTTCCGGTTCGTGATGATGTACCCAAATTTCATCTACAGTAACAATTTGCTGCAAAAATCCATCTCCCTCGCGA
Source organism: Dermacentor silvarum (assembly GCF_013339745.2). NCBI lineage: Eukaryota > Metazoa > Arthropoda > Arachnida > Ixodida > Ixodidae > Dermacentor > Dermacentor silvarum. Next base: position 162,466,710 of record NC_051159.1, read on the forward strand.
CGATAACGGGCCAAATGTTTACGAGAGATGTCCAACCTTTGTGCCTTATGCGGCGCTGACAATTCTTTCGGGACTCACCTTGCACACACTTCCCGAAAATTTAGCGTGCCATTTAAGATGGAATACGCTGAACCATGACTGATATGTAAAGTATTGGCGATTTCATCCACTTTGATTTGTAAGTTTTTCATCACCATACCCTCAACAACTTTCAAATTGTCCTCAGTCGTTGACGTCGATGGCCTGCCCGATCTTTCCTCGCCACATAAAAAAGTTCTTCCCTGCTTGAAACGCTCTATCCATTCGTAGATCTAGCTTCGCGATAAACAACTGTCACCATACTTCGCTTGCATTCGACGAATAATTTCCGCCGGTTTAACACCTTCCGCAAACAAAAAGCGAATCACTGTCCTCATTTCCTTCTTGGTGCAGATCGACAATCGAGCGGTCATGTTTATCGGTCTGCTACACTCTAACGACTAATGCGGGAATAAGAGTGACGCGTTCCACAGAAGTGTCGCGAGAATATATATATATATATATATATATATATATATATATATATATATATATATATATATATATATAGTAACACAAGCGCGTCAGGGGTGCCAATCGTGGCGCACTTTTGTTTTGTGTTATGCAATGACATATCTACTTTATGTTGTCGCATTTTTATTCTCTCTTGCTGCGTGAGAGCATTATCACCTTTTGTAAGGCTAATTCCCCTTATTGGTATGCGCCATGTGTTGAAGCCGCAACAACTTGCACATTGTTTAATTAATCTTTGAACCGTGTTGAGCTGCATTCAGTGGGAAAGATCTTGTTTTACCGTGAAATGCCGCACTAAGTGGCAAACTTTTAATATTTAGCCCACTATCAATGAACGTAAATTCCATACTCAGAGCTACTCGTTCGGGATATTTGCTGTGAGCAAACAAGTGCCTACACCATTTTGTCTTGATTTTTTTCCGAATTTTGATTGAGCAAAGTAAATAACACATCAGGACACAAAAGGCATTTGCGATCGAACGCCTAATAACACGGCATAAAAGCGACCATAAGCCGGCCGACTCATAAACCAAGAAAAGAAGTGCCATGTGCGTTGACATTGGCTTCCCTCCAATCGCCTTATCTTGCTGCAGCATACACGGCTACTGGCGCTGCGGTGGAATATCGAATCCTGAGCTTTCTCCCTAAATCAGTGGCCCGCAACGTGTGCAGGTCAGCTCTCGTCAGCCTCGGGTATGGCCCCGACAGACGCCGGGACTGGCCCTGTTTTCATGTAAACGTAAAACGTCAGCTACAAAGCGCAGCCGTTTGCATTAACCTACATTGCCGCTTGCGATTCATTTTGCAGCTGCAGGCATGGCATCCATGCGAGGCAGCGCGAAACTTAATTTTTAAACAGGAATGGGCGCTTTTTTTTTTTTTACTTTCGGCGTGTTGGTAGTCGGCGATCGGAAAAGTGCACCGCCAAAGCTGGGAAGTGCGTTAAAAGGTGGTGAACGCAGCATAGCATACAGCGAAGCAGCCGATTATTGCTGGCTTTTTTTTAACATTCACAGTTTCCTATATGCCCCGCTTATCCCGTGTTTCCGTTTCTCCCCTTGCCGTTAGCCCTTTTCTTCACCCGAGGGAAATCTTTATCTTTGCGCGGAACTTGTTAAAGAAGGCCGCGGTTGGCCCCAAAAGCGCATGTCCCCAAGGCTCCTGCATCCGAGCCACGTTTCTTTAAAGCTGCACAAATTTCAAAGCCACAGTTCCGCCATTTTATGCTAGAATGTTTATGCTTATCCATATACTCTGTGCGAATGCAAGAAACAGCACAGACGCTCGCTTGCAAACCTCACCACTTTTCTCTTCCCCATCCAAAATTGCATTTACTTCGTCTCTGAGTTTAACCCCACCCCCTCCTCCCCAACACCAATCGCAATAAATCACACAAGAATAAATCATGAACTGTGGCTGTGCGAACAGTAAGTAAAAAGATGTACCGGACGAAGCGATGACAGTTAATGATACAGAATGCGCATGACGACTCACGCTTAACATGGAAGAGATTCGCTTGGAGTTCGCTGCTACAGACACGAGACGCGCTGAGTTGTGGCGACATTGTGAACTAGAACAATACTCTGGTAACGATCGAAATGCCAATAAACGCTTCGTGTTTAGTGTTCGTCTTATTACGATAACATTTATACAGACAGTGTGAGGCGTGCTTTCGCCGTCGTCGCTACCGCTCTGATGTCACGGTATCGACGACGCATGCAAGACCCGCGCCCGGAGGAGTGCGTTTGGCTTCAAAAATGACATAACCAAAAGAACGCGCTGTCATGCTCCAATAAATCGAATCCGCATGAGGAGACTCCGCAGTGTTTTGTCCTCCGCTGCTGATAAGAACGTGGTGCACACACAGACAAGCATTCCGGCTTATCATGGAACGTACTCTGCGACGATCACTTTCGGCGATACTACCGCCGTCAGGCGCGCACTCATTGGCTGGCTGAGCAAAATCGGATGAGCCGATTGGCTGTTTGAGCACTACGTCACGCGAAGGCGATGCTATCGCCGAGGTGATCGTCGCCGAAGACGTCCCCAGCTGTGTGCATGCCACACCAAGGTGCATACACATGTCTGAGCAGAACTGACTGTAAATGTCAAGTTGAAACTACCTAATCCTTTCGTTGGCCGCTGAAATGCGCCGGCGTTTTTCCGTCGGTCTAGTGACGAGCACCATCCAAAGTTTATTCTTTTCAATAGAGTTACAGAATGGGTACCAAGAGAAGGGAAGCGCAGTCGAGGATGGCAAAAAACTAGGTGAGGTGACGAAGTTAGGAAATTTGCAGGCGCAATTTGGAATCAGCTAGTGCAAGACAGGGGTAATTGGAGGTCGCGGTGAGGCCTTCATCCTGCAGTGGACATAAATATAGCCTGCTGATGACGATGATTGCAATTATAATCATTAGGTAGGCTATACATATATACGTGGGATGTAGATCAAACAGTAATTATATACAGGGTGTTTCAGCGAACACTTTCAAAATTTATTTAGGTTTGCCTGTGGCAGATAGCCCAATTCGAGTTAATGAGCTGGTCTACTCGAAGAGGCGGACGTTACTTGCACAAAACATTGAAATGCATAATCGACTAATTAAAAAAATACTAATTAGATTTTTAACCAATTACCTGATGACCCAATCGCAATTTACAAATTGTAGCCATGGAGTTCGCAAGGCGGATCCACTTAGAACGAATTCTCGGGAGGACACCAGTTACGAGATAATAATTCCTGAACTTTGCGGAGAAATGCATTGGCTTTCCAGTTAATTTTGTGCTTCAAAGCATAAAGCGACGTTTTGTTAAGAACCTAACTGTAACGCCAATGCATTTCTCCGCAAAGTTCGGGAAATATATCTCGAAACTGGTATCATCCCGAGAATTCGTTCCAAGTGGATCCGCCTTGCCAACTCCACGCCTACAATTTGTAAATTGCAATATGGGTCATCAGGTAATTAGCTAAAAACATAATTAGTGAATTTATTTTAATTATTCGATTATGCATTTCAATTTCACCTGCAAGTAATGTCCGCCTCTTCGAGTAGGCCAGCTCATGAACTAGAATTGTGCTATCTGCCACAGGCAACCTTTAAGAATTTTTGAAAGTGTTCGCTGAAACACCCTGTATATAGATTCCACACACACGCACAATGTAAATAAAGCCACGCACATAAATTATTCAACACAATAGTGAAAAAATAAAAGCAGCACTCCCCAATATGTACACAAAATACCTCTAACGTCAATATTCCGAGACACCTGTTCAAACGTTTAATGAAATTAATAGAATTCTCTTGTTCATGTAATGAAATTGAAAAGTCGTAATCTATGTGCGGCCTGCCGTAATTTGTTCTTAAGTCTACAAGCCACTGGGCTGGATGCACGGCTTTAGAGATGCCACAACATTGTTTACAATTTGTATATACACACCTCCTGCTCATATCATCATCATCATCACCATTCATTAGCCCCTTTTTCTCCCCGTCCCTTTTCCCCACTGTAGAGTAGCAGGCAAGAGCAAGTTACAGCTCAGGCCGACCTCTCTGCCTTTCCGTAAATAAACTTTTCTCTCTCCCTCTGGTGTCCTCACAACATTTTTGCGCAGTCAGTACTGCCTTGAGGATTTAGAGGTCACGGTTTCATAAAGAGCGAAATAAAGTTAAAAATTTGTGAGTGTGAACAGGCTTTATTAGAACTGTTGAAGATGTGTACCTTTGTTAATATTTTGTGCTTAGGTTGTGTCTTGTATGTATATATATATTGTGTCGTCAAACTTTAGCCAAAATATCCAAACTTGCCTGACTTGAGCCCTTATTTTGGTTGAGAGTGTGCAAAGAAAGGCTGTTCTGAATACGTTGAAAATTTACACTTTTCGCGCATAACTTTCACTTGTTGGCTAACGAAAGTAATTATAATCGAGCGAGCAGTAATATTTTTCAATGCGTGAGTTGTGTTGCAAGCACTTTCAACAACTGACGCTTTCAAAATCTATCCCGTCCTTTCCTCTACGCTCTAAAGCTTTGGAATGCCGACGCACACGGGGCCGTAGCAGCTGTTAAAAAGCACATCCACTGTAAAGGAGCAAGAGCCAGCATGTGGTCGTACACCTTTTACATATCAGCGCCCTAAATAGGGGGCGGTTGAATTCAAAGCCCGTAATTAATTACCAAACTTCTGCTGAATCTTGGTACATGGGCGGGTACCACGGCAGTGAGTTTTGAACCTTCTCGAAGATTCTAAGGTTGTTTTGCAACTTCAAAGCTTGTGCAATCTCTGCACGAATGTTTCGTAATTATTGAGGAACTACACAGTTCGCTGGGCTCGCATCTTCCAGGCTGTGTACATAGCATACAGAGCATTATACTGGCATTCAGTTTTATTTGTCTATAAAGCCATTCTGTTTATTGCGATAGCAATTACATGGACACCCCAAGCAGATCTCTGCTGTCGGCGTCGTCGTCGCCGTGGTCGTCGTCGCCGTCGTTGTCGCCGTCGCTGTGACGTTCCGCGTAAATTCCAAGGGCGATAAAATCGTCGCCGCGAGCTGTATGCTGTATGTACGCGTGAAAGCACGTGAGGGACGCGTGCTTTCATGGGGAGCGAACGCACGACGGAGAGCAAACGCGCCTTCTTCGTTGAGCGAAAGGACCGTGTGGGGATGGAAGGGAGGGAAGGGGGGGGGGGGGCAACATTGTGCTGCGGCGCCAAATGCGTATCTTGCGACCGGGCGCAAGGGGAACTGGAATCTCGCAGGCGAAAGGAGGAAAGCGGGAAGGCAGCACGGGAGGGACTTCTGCTCTGCGAGCAACTGCGTACTTTGAGTCGCGCGCACCGAATCTTGAAACGATCTGCAACACGACTCCTACCTTTGTATGCGCTGTGCTTTCGCCGCTTAGTTTCCGTTCAAGCGATAGACCGCACGAACCTTCGCTCGCTGCCGCTGGAGCGCTTGTTCACGTTTTGACAGCGGTTGTGTGCGGTCATCGAGTGTGATGTATTCATGTTTGCTTGTGCGCGCTCACACGATGCTTGTTAGTTCAGTTAGTCAACGAATGTGTCCAAGTTTATACAGCCGATAAAACTACTATCCTTACTCCGTATAGCTCTATACTAATTTTCTATCGCAATTGATGAATCGCCTTTAAGGCGAAAGTGCGACTTTTTTTTTTTGACGTACACCATCACTAGCTAAATATTGGATTGACCTCGTGGGCTTTTAAGAGTTAGCTAGTCAGCTGACTCTGTTTTTGGTAAATGCTTATTAAAGTCTACACTCATCCACAATTTCTACATTTCTTCGCGCCATCGAATCGGCAAGAAGACTCCGATCGTCCATGCAGTAATACTGGCCAGGACGCGCGTTTCTTCTGAAGTGATAAAAGGAAAAACAACGATCGGAATAGTTGGGAATATTTGAATGTTCGGACGCAATTACTTTCCTTGCAAATTGTATATACCTTAAATTTAGCCGCCAAATATGCGTTAGGCCTATTACCAGTGTATTTGCTCGCCCACGTATTTAACCCGCCGCGGCGGCTTAGCGGCTGTGCTGTTGCGCCGCTAATCACTAAGGTGGCGGGATCAAATCCCGGCCGCGGCGGCCACATTTCGATGGGGGCGACATGCAAGAACGCCCGTGTCCCGTGGATTGTGGGCACGGTGGTCAAAATTAATTGGGAGACTGCCACTACGGCGTGCCTCATAATTAAATCGGGCTTTCGGCAAGTAAACCCCCAGAATTCAATCCAAAGTTCCACTATATATTTAAAATACGTAACACATTCAAGAGTCATTGTTGAGCAGCTCGTACATACGCGAACGGCTGGTCATATCGACCTGAACACGCATTTCGGTCTTCGGGCAGAGTACGGCCAGCCTAGATGGATTGCGGACAACGCTGACGTTGAAGGCAACGCCGAGTCGCAATTAGCACGAGCAGGCCGGTGACAAATGGCCATGCGCTAGATGTATCCGCCAGTGGAGGGTCAGTGCTCGGTCACAGAAAGCTGATAAATGGACTCTTATTGCGCCCCCATCCTGTGCAGTATCTGTGTCTCACTCCAGTGTATGTTGAGCTTTTCCTTTCTGTTACGCATTACCTGTCTGGTATCCATCATCCTCCCCCCGTACGTCCTATGTTATTCGTCCCACGTACCCATCACGTCGACTAATCTCCTAGGGGCTGTATGAGGCAGCATGGGACGCAGTCGAATAAGGTAATGCGCTTTGATATCTTTTAGTTCATCACAACAGTCATTTTCTGCTTTACGTATGTGCGTGAGAGTAAACTGGACAACATTTTTGCGCATCGCAGAATGGTGAGCGTATAGCTAATAGCGTGTGCGAGGGACAGTCCCTAATTAGGAGTACGGAACTGAGATACTGCGGGCTCGAAACAGTCAATCAGAGCAATAACAGGTTCAGTACTACCGCTTCGTTTTACAAATGCACAGCCACCTTACTTCGCATGTTGTTGCATCTATCCAATTAAGAGCGAAGCATGAGACATCCTGACGCATATAGCGTCAAGATACGTGTTGTAAAATTCTGGTTCACAGCTCTTGCTTAGGGGCATATGTACACATTTGTCTTGTCACTTGTCCTGTAATTATTATTGATAGCATTGTTATTACTATTATTATCATCATCATCATAAATTATATATTATATGATATATAATATCATAATAATATGGCCCTGGACGAACAACGACGTCTTGTCGCCAGAGCCCGGGATGCTATCGCGGCCAGAGGATTCCTGGAATGAGGGACCGTCCCACCTAGAGTGATCCACAGCTCAAACGCTCGGGAACACCGTCTCGAAAATTAAAGTTTATATCATCATCATCATCATTATGATTATTATTATTGTACCAATGTTCATTTAAGTGTATTATAACGTGGCATCGTTTGAAATGCGTACATTAATTTCTTGCTTGTTGTTGTACAAATACATCAAAATAAAGAACGTATAAATATGTCGTGTACCAAGTGAGATGCTCACACTTGGTCGCTGAGTGCTGCCGATACAGCCAGGGTGGCTGACACGTGCGCTTATCGCCTACAAATCAGTGACAACAACGTAAACCACTCATGGAGCGAGATAGTTGTGCCGCTAATCAGTAATCGTGAAGCAGTATTAAATGACTTGTTGGCAGCCTGAGGTGCTACAACGCAATCTATTCCATTTTGATTTTATTCCCATCTTCTGACGTCGAAATTATGTAACCGCCGACGTGAGCATGGGTGGGGACCCGCATTGTTTTTTGAACGGCCGAATCAAGCGGTCTCCGTCGTTTTACGGGCGGTCCCTTTTTTTAGTTTTAAACGGAATAGCATTGCCTGTTCTGGCATGTTTCGTTTATCTGAGCAGCTGAGGAGAGGCGAAGAGCGGGGCTGAGCTATCGGAACGAAGGTGGGTCACCGGTAAAGGAGGATTGTGCCGGCGTGACTCAGGATAGGCCTCACAAGCGATAAAATGGCAGGCGCGTCTCCTATTGGTCCGTTTTCTCTTCCTTAGCGTGCAGTGGCGCTTTGACGATCGTGGCGGCGTGGAACGGGGTGCTAAGAATGCCGCTATGACAGATCCCTACCGAAGAAGAGTTCGCAAAGCGACGTGCCGAAAAGGCTCGACAACATTATTCTGCCAAGAGGGGTGCGCAACGGAAGAAAAAATTGGACTAGATGAGACAGTTTCACTCTGAACGCAGGTAAGCGAAACGTTAGCAACACTTACCATCTGTTATGTTAGCGACTAGTTCGAGAAGTATTTTTTAAAGGCCCTTTCGGTGCGTTGTGCGTGGTCGGCAGTAATTGTAGTCAGACAAGTCAGTATATAAAACCTAGGTAGAAATAAATTGACGTCATTAACTGCTCCCCGAAAACCTTCGTTTTTACTCGTCCAAAGCATTACACCGCAAACTAAATGCACTTATAATAAAAAGAAATGTTAAATCCTTAAGCGAGATATCTTCGCACTCTTTCTAGTAAATCCCTTACATTTAAGTAAATCACGGAGAATTCAGTGGACTAGCAACTATTGGCTTGCGTAGAGAATTTGATTATTTCTGCCTGTCTAATTTTTCCTTGAAGGGGCGCTATAGCAACCTTATTTTAGACAGAGACGCTTAATAAACGAACAATTGCGTGCTACTGAAAACAACATTTTAAATTATTTCAGTGCAAAAGCGCTGCGAATGCATTTTGAACTAAATGCAAATTATCCTGTTATTAAAGCCACAACAATAACTGCGTCTGTTCCTCCAGCGCCCGCGAGTCAGCCGCTGTGAAAAGAGCTGGTCGACTATACAATGCGCGTTGCCTGTATTTGAATTGGAGGTCTCGGCTTACGAGGTGTACATTCGATCAAGGAGGATTGTATTTGCTGGAATCAAGCGGAGAACTATAAGAGCAGAAAGAGATGAGCAAGCAATCTTTTACGTAACTTCGTTGCGCGCGGGCATAGGATAAATAAGTGCGTGATTTCACGCAGAATGCATAATTGACTCATGATGCTTTGTCGCGAACTTCATTTTTATCATACACAGTGACATCCGGCTGGTGGCTCCGAGCACCAAGCACCAGAGCTATGGACAGGCAGCCATTTTCTATTCCTTTCAGAAAGGGGGCAGTTTGAGCCTATTCCAAAAGAATTTTCTTTCTTCGGCATAATAATGCATTTTTACTGCGTACGGCTCACTCTGACGTGTGAGTTTTCGTGGTTTTGTGACAGACAGGAGAAGTGGGCGCGGCCAGGAAAAAGTTTGAACACTAACGCTAATGGCAGCAAAGCGTAGAATCGGAAATAATTTATTTTGTTTTGTTCAGCTCATGTATGCAGAAAAAGTGTGTGCATCTCATTTGAGATGAGGCGTTCTTGCGGTTTTTTTACTACGCAGGGCAGTCACGCGAAGAAAAGCGAAGTAAACATTCGGAACCAATTACAGAGCGCTAATGATGGTAGTGGCATAGGAACAATTTGAACAACTTCTGCTTTATAGTCACTACCACTTCATTACCCACACCAGTAACAGTAGCGAAACTTGGGCGAGTTGGTGGAAGGTTCACATATGACAAACAGGAAACACATGTAATGCTCTTCGTCCTTTTCTTTAGTTAGCTCTGCTGTTTGTCAAATACGAACCACCCCAGGATGACGATGACTCAGAAATCCGGCATTGTGGCTTCTTTTAAACGCTACGGTGTAAGTGTGAGTTTCTATGCGCCCTAAAGTGTACTTTTTTATTTTTCAGTAGTATTATTCTTGATATTTATTTTACAAAAAAAAACTTATTTTCTTTTGCATCTAAGTGAAATGAATATCCGGAGGCATACTGCATCACCTACATACCTGTGGCAGCTAGTGTCAGTCCGGACAATACGAAGCCCACACACACAAGATTCAGTGGCCAACCATGAAGTGCGTATTCGAGGCGGTGCCATTACTGGCCCTTGCTCCTAGCCACGGGAGTGGTTCACCTTGATAGCCAGAAGACGTGCGGCGGCTCCGCGAGAAGACAAAGCAGTGTCGACAGAGCTCGCGATCTTGTTCTCCGATTTTTCATTCGCTTTAGCGGTTTCAGCGGCCGTTCAATCGAGATTCATCAAGCTGGCACCGTACATACTCGCAAGCGTCGTGACAATCACCAGAAGCCGTCGAGACGGCTTTTAAAGAGGAGGCCTCGAGCATAAATGGGTATGCGGGTGACGGGGCCTCCTAATGACTGGCTTCCAGCGTCGTCACCATCAGGCCTTCCAACATTGGCTTAGTCTCTTTACCTGCCATAAAACAATGGCTAGCGCCGGCACTTGTGTCTGCCTTGGCTAGTGTTCAGTATATACCGTCGGCCACAAGTAATGTTGCCCAACGTGATTTCTGGACCGTCGATGGAGTCAACGGTGCTGCTTTATTTGACACAATGGCTCTCAAACAGCTGCTTCGGGTGGCTTGTAAAGGTGAAATACAGTGTTAATAGGCGCATTTTCCCGCGCCTTTTTGCTTACGCACTTCCAAAAGCAAGCATCGAGTCACTTTTGAAAATTTTATGATCTTCACTCTGTGGGCGTGTATGCATGCGCGTGCGTGCGTGCGTATGCGTGTGTGTTTGTGTTTGTTTGTTTGTGTATGTGAATTCTTTGAGGAATTCCAGTCACACCCCCAGGAGGCGTGATGTGACCTTTCTTTACTTTTAGCCAGCAGTTTCCACCAGAACTCTTGTATTTCTGGCAATGCATGCACGTATGTACGTACGTATGTACGTACGTATGTACGTACGTACGTACGTACGTACGTATGTACGTACGTACGTATGTACGTACGTATGTATGTATGTATGTATGTATGTACGTATGTACGTATGTACGTATGTACGTATGTACGTATGTATGTATGTATGTATGTACGTATGTACGTATGTACGTATGTACGTATGTACGTATGTACGTATGTACGTATGTATGTATGTATGTATGTATGTATGTATGTATGTATGTATGTATGTATGTATGTATGTATGTATGTATGTATGTATGTATGTATGTATGTATGTATGTATGTATGTATGTATGTACGTACGTACGTACGTATGTATGTATGTATGTACGTACGTACGTACGTACGTACGTACATATGTATGTATGTATGTATGTATGTATGTATGTATGTATGTATGTATGTAGTATGTACTGTATGTATGTATGTATGTACGTATGTATGTATGTATGTATGTATGTATGTATGTATGTATGTATCGTTGAAACAGACTGCACTGATTCGTGACCAGACCCCGAAACTGACATAAAAGAATGCTTCTGCAGAATGAAAGTAACAAAATGTGTTAGACTACAATTCCCGTGAAGAGGCCCACCTTATGACAGGCAGTCGTTAGCTTTAACAGACCGGCCAACGTCCCCTGGGCCACATTCAGTACACGAGGCAGGGTCGAAGCGTGACAACAGCTACCGAAGCTGGCATGATCAAGGCGCCTATCTTGCAGGGGCGTTAGTCTTGAGAAGTAAGGCACATAAAAAAAAAAACAAGAAACCGTAAGATCGCTCTGGGCCCGGGTGTGTCTCTCATTATACTTGGGGAACCATGTAAAGCAAGAAAAAAAAAAAAACAAGTGACCCCACAGGAATGTGGCAGAATGCTGTCCAATTCCCTGGCCGACGAGAATGGTGCGTCCGTAGAAGTCATGGGAAAAGCAGAGCAATGCGTCCCCATCGAAGTGGATATAGCTGCGAGATGGGTCGAGGCTTGTTCCGCGCAGGCAGAACTACGAGGGTATAGACAAGCTATAAAGCCTGTGAAAGAAGAATGTGGCGTCACGTAACTGCCGTTGGGTACGCGGACGGAACGAAGTGTTCCACCATAACAGAGCCTCCCTGCGCGGCAGTGACCGTTGCCCCATGGAAGGGAATCGCGGAATTCGATTTTGAACAGGAAACGACGCCATTCAGTTCAACCAGGGGTGCCGGGCGCGGCCACCGGAAACGTGAGCAAGGCTGCGTGGCGCAGCAGGCAGTCACCGCCAAAAGGCGCTTAATGACCCTTTTTCAGCCTTCAGAGCCCGCGATTTCCCCAAATTCTGCCGTTCTTGTTTTGTTTTTGGTATCCTTTGAATAACTTTTTGAGAAGCTTGCTTTTAGTGAAACGCTAGCTCGCAGTGAAGAAAGATCCCGTCGTGCGTGTAGTCATGTTACGGTGGCAACGAATTCCCTAACTTCACTAAGGCAATACCGACCATCCCTACGCTGCAGTAGTAATTTGATGAAAATATCATACAAGACTCAGGAAGTACTCATGCTGAGGCAAATGTGTACGCAAATTTCAATTTTGTTAACGTTTGACACATTTTCTACAGGTCACTCGAAAGAGTCCTCCTTTTTCCACTTCCCGACTGGACCCCAAAGCAAGGAATTCCATGTAGCCAGGATGAATACGTATAGATTAGGTGCCTTATCGATTGTCCTGGAATTAAGGTGCGTTTCTCAATCAAGCTTTCGTCTTATGAATCACTGAGGAGCAGTACTGAAGACTTGAAGTCTACTGTTGAGAAGCGAGGCTGTGGGCAACTCCCTGCACTTGAGAAAAAGCGTCTGTTGGATTCCAGAGTAATAAGTGCTTCTAGTTGTTTTTTCGAAGCGATCATTACAGAAGTTTACTCAGCTTCTCACACGATACGGGGTTGCCCACACATATAAAGGGTGTCCCACGTAACTTTAGCCAAACATTAAAAATATGTAAATGCCATGTAGCTGGGCGTAACCAAGGTAATGTTGGTTGCCATCGCTCGTAGATACTCAGATTATTTTTGGCATTCGGCATTATTACATAATTAGTCTCAATTGTTTGATCAGCCTCTCAAATATTATAATAAGATGGAAAGTGTCAATGAGAAAATGGTAGAGCAACGTGAAAAACTCCCGATACAGCTTTGTGTTGCTCAATACGTGCTACATAAAAGTGGTTTTCCGAGCGTGAAAGAAGCTCGCGAATACGCACAAAGTGCCTCGAGCGGCCAGTCGCACGCTACTTTCCTCAGCGTGCCTCGCGCATCCTCACGTTCATAAAGAAAGTGCACTCGTCATCACAGCTATCGAGACGGTAACGGAGAAGTTCAGCGCGTATACCGCAATTGAGAAGGTCGCTTAGTACCTGAGGCTCTGCACAATTCCCATACTTTTGTTTTTCCATGTAATACAGGAAATTGGGCATTGTTCTAAAATGAAAAAAAAATTGATTAAATTATGGTGTTGTATGTGCCAAAACCACCATCTTATTATGAGGCACGCCAGACTCCGGATTAATTTGGACCACCTGGGGTTGTTTAATGTGCACCTAAATCTAAGTACACGGGTGGTTTATGCATTTCGCCCCCCATCGAAATGCGGCCGCCATGGCCGGGATTCCATCCCGCGACCTCGTGCTCAGCATCCCAACACGCATTGTTTTCTATTGTCCGCATTAGCTATTATGCATGTGTGGCCTTATTCATAAAGTCTCTTGCGCAGTAGTGCTTATTTACCATTTGCCGGCATCCTACACTATAATTGTGTCACCAGCATCAGGATTGATGGAATTTTATCTTACGAACAATTCTAGCGTAAGAATCTTTCTGTGAACACGGGTCATTGTCGCTGTTATGAGCTGTGCTTTATCTGCCTCTTAAGCCTTTATTGTCGGATACTTGAGTACTTGCAAACTACACGTTGCCGTCACGTCTCGATTAACTCTTACCATCGCCATTCGCGCAAGCGTTGCAAGAAAAAAAAAAGAACACGTCTAACTTGTTTTGTATCCAGACCTTCCCGCCGCCCTTCTTTTAGCCATATCTCTCAGCTATCATTTTACGGACTCTAGTTACTGAGCCTTCTGTTTGTTGTTTGCTATACGCTTCTGCGATTCGTTTTCGCCTGATCATTATGTTCATTCTTCTCTAATGGCCCTGCCATAAACAATGACGCCGTTTCCGGCCATGACGCGGCATTTGTCGATCTCTTTGAAATCCTTCTCCTCCTTCTGCCTTCTCCTCAAGATGTCGCCCATTACGCGTATGTGCGAACGCCCGCGGCGAACATCTGTTCCAGGCGCACAGGCTGGCTCGTGTGAATCCAGCCGCTTCTGTCGTGGCAGGCTAACGTCTGAAGTTTTGGCACTTAGAGTGACCGTAAATGCAAGCAATATATCAGGCTAGGCTAGAATATTGAATTTTTTTTTTTTTTTTTTTTTTTGTGGCAACGTTTGCTCGGCCTCGACCGATTATTAAGGGGCCAGAGAAAATGGCGATTCGACGTCCCAGCTCCTGGAGGTCTGCGTGTTTTTTTTTTCGTTTTTTCCTGCTTTATTTTTTCTTTCAGAAGTGCCGGGCAGTTGCCAAGTCAATTATTATCTCATTGGAAAATGCCCTGAATCGAGGTTTTCATATCATTATTAACGACAAACGAAACATATACAGTCCGTCGCTTCCCCTACTTGTGAAGTTGGTGGTCCCCTTTCAAGCGTATAAGGGTGGCATCACTGTCAGCTTTTTACGTTCGTGTTTTTCTTTTACGACAACCTACGGCATCGTGCACACACCGATTCGATCAAATCATGACACCGTGGTGGCCGAGGCCTCCGTGAGTATAGCAGGCGTGCATGGCGGTGTTGCGCAAGTGTCGCAAAACCTAATGAAGCTATAATTGCCTAATAAGGCGCGGTGTTCAACGCTGTTCCCCGTTACGCAGCCGATGTTCTAAAGGTAGGTATGTATATTGATTGTATTCGTAGAAGTGGGTACACGTGTGCGTGTGCGTCTGTGTGTGAGGGTGCGCACACACATATGCACTTTTCGGTTTTGATCGTAGTTTATCTTTCCAAATGGTCTCTCTTATCTTGCCGATTCCCTCCTCGAGTGGTCGTTTTCCAGACTTACGCTGCGCATACGGCGCGCTCTCCTCATTGTTGTGCGAAACGCGGCTCTGTGTTTCTTTTGTTTGTTCCTGTTCACGCTCTCAGCTGTTACGATGCGGGCAAGCAAGATAACGCACACATGCTAGGCGGCTAAACCCGGAAGTTGTTGTGGAGCGGTTGGCATGGTAAGTAAACACGTGGTTGCAGCGAGCTCACATAGCTAGCACGCTGTGAGCGAGGAAGGTGAGATAGTGAAAAGTAAGCCTAGAATTCTGGGACGAGGCTTTGCGGACTAGACCCTGCACAAAACTTCTAAGCTTTTTTTTTTTTTATTTGTTTTCGCAACCTAAGCCGGAGCCGTGGAGTCGGTACACGCAATTTGCATTTGGTAGTAGGTGCGTTTGCATTACCGAAGTTGTAAGCCATGTATTTGTTCAGCCTTGTTCAGCGAATCCCACGACCCAGATAAAGCGACCGTAGCAAGGGGTCTTAGCGGTTAGTGTCTGCGCTGATAACAAACAGGCGCGTGACTTGGTTTTGAAATAAGCCTCGTTTTCACAGCGATGCTTTAGGCGTAAGCGATGCTGGAATAAAGGCCGAAGCTTTCTAAAACACTAAAATAGTCCAGTGTTTCTCTACTCCTTCTTGGTATTGTTTCGGTTTCTATACTTTGTAATATTCCGGGAAAGAACTTTATTGCACCGACTGTGGCTTGGTGTCGCATTTAGCATCTCATATTCGTTAATAATTGGATGGGCCGACAGCCTTACCTGCGACATTTGCGGCTATGAAGAAAAGTGGGGGAGGTAGGGGTGTAAAAAAACATGGACTGAATACATTTCTGGTCAACGTGCGTAAATCTGGAATTTCTGGTAACCTGTGTGCGTGCGTGCGTGCGTGTGCGCGTACGTGTGCGCGCGTGTGCGTGTGTGCGTGTGCGTGTGTGTGCGTGTGCGTGCTTGCGTGCGTGTTTCACATAGGAAAAGCCGTAACCTCAACCTCTCAACTGTGTCTTGCGATAGCCAGTTCCTATGCAGCTGGTCTTTCCGTTCACATACGATAAATATACAGCAAATCTCTTTGATGTATGAAATGCACGCTGCAAGAAGCGCATTTGCAAGTGGCGCTTGCCTTGTTCGTTCTTTTCTTCCATGTGCATTTTTTTCCCGCCACAGATTGCATCAGGCGACAGCTGAAACATTTACCAACCGCCGCCATCTGCTTCGAAGAGTTTCAAAGTTTCACAGGCGCATATGGGAGCGATATCACACGCTTGCTTGGCGAATGATTTTGAGGTGGCGTTTTCTGGCGTTGTTTTGTATTTGTTTTTCATTCGCGCTTTTGGTAAGAGGTTCCGAAGATCTCCAGGGTGTCGTAAAGAGCAGGTGGCTCTCGACTTGTCTGCCAACTATCTCGCCGAGCAGCCATGCTTTTTCGCACGCGTTTGTGGCTGGTATATATATATATATATATATATATATATATGCGTGTGTCAGAAACTCGCAACGCTAACGCTAATGAGGTAGGGCAGAGTGCGAGACTAGGCAGACGCCTGCATAGTACAAGGCTTGCTTTCAAAAGGCAGGCTTGATTTACGATGTTTTCCGCTCCTGCTCACAGACGATAAGCTGTCGTTGGGCAAGCAGGGAGGATACGCCTAATTTGAACCTGAGCCGGTACGGAAAACAGCAGCATGGCAACGACAGTGCCACCTAGAGACCCAGTTCCGACACGCCAAAACGAATTGGCGCTTCAGACTCGTTATCCGCTAATTTGTCTAACTGGGTGATTTGTAATGCCGATATCAACCCTTCTCCGCCCGCGTTGTACGGGAATGATCGATGCGGTTCTGTAATTAGGAATGTGAAGAGAGGAGTCTCGGAGAACTCGCCTGTCGTCTTTTGCGTGTGTTAACATCCCGCCAGAGTACGTCAGCCCTTTCTTTCTTTCTGTTCTTGGTTGGGGAGACGATAAATATCTATGTTCACTCCGCGATAACTCACACCTGAAACGGCGCAGAAGCGTCTCGCTGGGGAGTTCTGCTGTCGCTTCTTGTTCGGTACACGCCGCGGGTGGTTCTGCTGCTAGAGCGTTCTGCTGCTGAACCCGAGGTCAGCGGTCCTATTCTCACACGCGGCGACCGCGTTACTATGGGGTAGGAATGCAAAAACGCTCCTTTGCCGTTCTTTTGGTGGGTTGATGTTACAGGATCCCCGCTAGTCACAATTATTCCGAAGCCCTCCACCACGACGCCCTTCATAAACTGTGCCGGTTCAGGAGGTGGAACTCAATACGTAATATATATATATATATATATATATATATATATATATATATATATATATGTTTGGTAGCTGCCGAAAAATTCATGAAAAACACAACTATATACTACCCTCCTCTATAGCGTCCATTGACCAACATCTACCTAGTAAAGGGAGGAACTTACGTGAACCGTCGCCGATCACGTGACAGACACTATTGTTTTTTGATGTTTCTATACTTAGCGTGCGCTATTCGCTCTGTAATTAGGTGAGCGTTACTCCTTCAGAACTGTGCCGAATGCATATACATACATTCCTATTCTCTGAAAACTCTGTTGATGATTTATTCGCATCCCTTTTGGAACGGGGCGGCGACAAATAGACACCTAGCCTGCCTGAGTTACTAAGGAATGCTATATACATGCTTTTCATTCTAATACTGTTACGTTACCTGTTGCGTTAACGCAGCGCCACCTTCAAAGTTTTACATGTTGCTTTTTCGACTCAGGCAAATTACCTGTTTTATTATTTGTTCAGTTTTTAATTTATAATTTCTGTCTAGCAACGTGCGTTTTAAATCGCTTGCCGGAATGGTCTTAGTCGTCTTCATCACCTTGCTCAAGCTCATACGCTCCATCCGATTGTGCTTGACGTCAGCTCAGCCAATACGGCGAAAGCTATGTCATCTATGCCGCCACAGAAACAATATATATATATATATATATATATATATATATATATATATATATATATATATAAACTTTGGGTTCAAATCAGAGCAATTAGCCCCCAAATTTGATCAGATGGACGCAATAAGATGTGAACGTTGTTATAATTTCCTTCGGTCATGTCACTAAAGTGAGACAAATAAGCCACCAATTTTCGTTCAAGTTTCCACAATGTCGCTAACATTGGTGCTAACGCTATTGAGTGACAGTTATATAAGTAGGTTCTTGTAATACTATAAAGTAAGCACGATGCTTAACCTTATCAACCGAAGCGTTTCGCGTTCGCAATGGGTCCATGAAGTGCGAAATAAACAGGAAATTTAACAGGAGGGTGTATGTAGAGCATTTATGTCCGTTCGTGCTTTTTGAAATAATGAGCATTTATGTATATGTGTAAAGACAATACAAGATAATGCTGTATATCTAGCAATGTTCAAAAGAATACAGGTGAGCTTGTTTTCCTATTAAAAGACGCACTTGGTTTACGTCATGCCTGCGGATTTTCTAGTTTTCGTTGCGCGTGAAAAGAGAACTAAATGATGTGACACTATCTTGGCCATGCTGTTAACACCGCATTGAAAATTACACGAAAATTACACAGGTTCAACGCTACGCATCAGCCTCTTCAGCAGCCTTAAACCACCGCGAAGTACTGATTTATCCGAAAGCCTTAAAAAAACAGGAGACGGTGCGCCGAGATTGTCACGAACGAGCCCAGACGCTGTGATATGTACACCTTTCTACAGTTGATCTGTCATATTCACCTGCAGTGTTCTAAACCTCATGCCAAAATGTATTGGAATAAGTTCTGGTAATTTAATTTATTGCTGTACTTGCGAACGTCCACCAATCGAACATAATGAGTGAAACAGGAGCACCCACAAAGTTAGGACCCATTTCAATGGTTTTTCATAAAGAATGCAAGAACATAAACATATGTTGCGCAATAACTGCAACGTATAGCCTCCATGAGCGCAGACCACTGTTGCTTCATTTTAATCATGAAGCCCACGCGTCACGCAGTCAATTTAGGTCCTCCTATTGTATGTTTTGAATAATAAAGAGCATTCTAGAAAGCTATTTTCGAAGCAACCTTCTAACTTCGAAGTCGCTAAAATGGTGCCAAGTATTCAGTCACCTCACTAAGGAGTCGCCGGTCCCTAAATAACAAAGCTTGTCACTAAACAGACCAAAAGTCATTTCATCGAACCGACAAGATTAGTAGAATGGCAACACTGGTCTCCACGTCAAATCCCAGCGCGCATCCAGAATTACAAGCTAATTCGCAGAAAAACACCACCATTTAATTACAGTCGTGGAGTTAAAGGCGCACAGTAACAAAGCCGCGCATACTTACGGAGACGCCTATTAATAATTTATTCCGCCATCGTCATTGTGTCTTCCTCTGGATGGCCATAACGTTATAGTGCGCACATGTCCCGAGGCGTATGTGTCCTTAGGTTGAAATATATAGGATGTTTTTAGCGGCACCAAATTAAAAAAAAATTGCCTGTAGCAGATAGCGCAATTCCAACCCTTTCAACTCGATGAGGCAGCCGTTACTTCGACGGAAGTGAAAATGCTTAATTGAATAATTAACATAATCACGGTATTTACCTTCTTAATTATTTATTATACGGCACATATTTAAAGTGGGATTGTCTTCCGGGTCTCGTTGTGGTTCGTCCGGTTCACGACAGCCGGCGGTCGTTCTGCCACCGAATACATAACAAGAACTTTACTACGATATCCTCTATAACTTCTGTGGTGCTCTCAAACGTTCGAATAAATAAATAAATAAATAAATAAATAAATAAATAAATAAATAAATAAATAAATAAATAAATAATAAATAAATAAATAAATAAATAAATAAATAAATAAATAAATAAATAAATTAATTAATCTGGATGTGTGATTGTGTAGTATAAGCAGGAATACGCCTTATTTTCGATCCAGCAAGTATTAGTGATGCAAGTGTTAGTGATGCACGCACACGTGCGAGTGAGCGAGCGAATGCGTGAGCGTGTGTGTGTACGCGCGGAAGGTGCACGAGATTTGCAAAAAAAAATTTCGCCAGGAACCAGGAACGTGTGCATGGGAGGAAAACTTAACGATGCTGAGACATTGGGTTCACAGGGCGCCGCTGCGTCACTGTGTGGAAGAGCTCTGCATTGCACGTATTTCTTTTTTTCTTATTTATTTATTTATTTATTTATTATTATTATTTATTTATTTATTATTATGTATGTATGTATGTATGTATGTATGTATTTATGTATGTATGTATTATGTATTTATTATTATGTATGTATTTATTTATTTATTTATTTATTTATTTATTTATTTATTTATTTATTTATTTATTTCTGCGTGCTGATAAGTTAGCCTGTTTTCCTTATTTTGCTATGTGTAAGGTATCTTGCTTTGACACTGATGTGCTGCATGAATGAAGGTGTGCGTTTGGCAAAAAAGACGTATAAGATGGCTGGGGTAGAAACTAGGCTGGTATCCCACGTACGTAAGCTAGCGCAGCCGATGGAGACCCATTAGGACGTTGTTTATCATTCGCGAAAAACAAAGCCTCCCCGAGGCTAAAGCCATTTGCCTGAGGCAGCGCCAGCACTTCAGTTTCAATTATTTGCGCGTACAGCCCATTGCACTAGCGCTGTTGCACTGACGAACCGCTACCTGTCGCGAATTCTCCCTTTTCCTAACTTCTGTTGCTTTTCGGTTCAGAACGGCGGGCAGCTTTTCTTATACGCCACAAAAGAATTTCCGGGCACACACATGATCCACATTGCTGCTGGAGAGAGAGAGAGATAAAGAGAGATGCTTACTAACAAAAAGACACAGATAAATTCCTGGCTGACGGACTGGCGTGGTATTCAGGACGTTGGCTAAGAAACACGTACCACGATTCCAAACATACAAACTGCACATACATACACAAGATGCATGCACACCATAAAGTAATTCACAAATTCTCATTGATAACTGTAGCTTTCAAGAGTATCGGAAACGATTTGGTTACGCGCAATGCACATACGGTGCTTCTTCACGCATCGAAAATACCCGCAACTCCAAGCTTGAGTCATAGTGCAAGTGCCTTGCGGCCTTCAAGATTGTTTCTATGAATAGCAATGATTTCAGCGCACAATTAAACCACTCTGCAAGTGTGGGGCACATGGCAGGCACATTGGCGAGTCTGACAACTAACGTTGGCAATTAAAGTAGCTTGCAGGTAAGCCAAGTTGTGGCAGATGCGGAGCAGACATATAGGGTCTTACCTACTGAGGAAAAGCGCTATGGGTAGATATAACTGGATCTATAACTGGATATATTTAATAAAGGGGCTCGGTAGTCATATATGCTTGCTGAAGGCAGGCAAACAACAGTTTAGCTCTAATTATCAAGCCAAAAACTTGCTGACATTTCCCAGCTACATGGCTACTGATCAAGATTTTTTTTTGCTAGTTTATCGCTCCAATATTTAAACAAAGGTAGTGTTTACTCTACTTAAGCGCAATCAACAAATTCCGTTCCTGGACGACTAGACAACGTTCAACAGTAACAGGTACAGTCTCGTAAAGCCTCAAAACGGATGCTTTATTTGTTCTACCCGCGTTTAATTATACAAACAGTGCACACTATCTTCCTGTTTTGCAACTTTATCACGGCTTCTACGGATCGTATTGCTACTGTAGCTCAGCTAGTTACTCCTGTGGGCCCTGACAAGCTTACGTATAGGTGCTGCTAAGCTGTGCGGCAAGACCAGTGACTGCGCTGCAGTGCGCCAGTTCTTTTATTTATCGGCATGTAACGATCACTGCATCTACACTTGAAAACGTTCAGTTGTTCCGTGTAATGGTTCAAACAAGATTTCCTTCTTGTATCGCAATACTAGTAACTTCATGCTAACTGTCCTTTCTAACTGTAACAAATTGTTTCTTTTTTGTGTGTGTCAGCATGAAGAACGTTTCTTTTTTTTTTCTTTTTGTAATGAAGACTAGTGGCCATGGGTGACTTAAAATTAGCAGTACGGGCCAAGCTATTTATGTGATGCTTGTACAGTGATCCCTAAACAATACATAAATGTTTAAGATTGAACTGAAATCAGTCATAATTTGTCACTAAAGGGGCACACACTACGAAACTAATACCAGCTTCTGAGATTAAGAAACACGTATATTCACAATCAATACTATATTAAGAACGGGCAGTATTGCAGCACAGTATTACAGCTACACCGTTCCCTTGCGATTTCATCTCGTTTTCCCTTTATTTCTCGTTACGCCACACCACCCCAAACTTGAACGAAGGAATCACTGAGAAAGACGACGCTCGGCAAAATTCATCATTCTTAATATTTTCAATGTTCGCGAGTTCAGCATCTGGATCAGCACCCCTCACCATGTAATTCAACATAAAAGGGTGCACGAAGGGGTATTTTGGTGTTGACCTAGGCTCAGGCAGAAAAATGGTAACAGTGGCCGAGGCCAGAGCAAAGTCCTGAAAATTTTGACGAGTCGATACCTCTGTTAAAGGTAACAGTCGGTATCATTGGCCGGGTTGAAATAACCTCATTTTCCCTACTAGCGGAGGCCTGGGACCGTGATGGTTGAGTGATGGTTGCTCAGGAAGAAACGTAACGAGTGCTGGTGACATAAATAGGGGCAAAATAATGCTACGTTCTGTAGAGGTGACTATAGAGTAATAGGCAGTACTATATATACACTACTGTTTTTTTTTTCTGCCATATTTTCCGTTCCTTCCAACAAGAGGCTACGAGAGTTCAAGAGAGCTCTGGTATTCTCTTCTCATATGTATGGAAGCACCATTCTCGCAGTTTGGAATGTGATGGCCACATCGTGAGCAGAATGAAAGTAGGAAGAGTGCACCACACGCTTCCTCACGTCCTTCCCAAAGGGCTTTAACACGTCATTTATATTCCGAGCACCACACCGCTGCGAACCAAAAATGTCGATTAGTTTTTCGCGTTGGATCGAAGAAGCACAATTTACCTCACGTTGGTTTTTATCATGACTGCTTCAAAAATCTTCATCAACCGCCAAAATTCAAGTCTGTTTTTTTTTCTTTAGCTGAATGGCGCATAGAGAACGCTCAGTGACAGCGCATATTGCTCTCAAGATTAAATTTGTAATGGTAACACGGGGCGTTCATTTGGATAATATAGACCATTGAAACAGCATAGACAACATAGACCCCCGCCCCCTTCCCCCCCACTTTATCTTTTTTTTTTCTTGCGTGTCGGTGCCGATCATTTTCAGCTTGAGCGGAGCGCCTAGCAACATTGGACAAGTTCAGCTCGACTCAGAAGAGGCACATCTTGATGTAATTATAGGTGTGCCGCTCATGATGTATCTTCTTTGAACATAATCAGACGCACCATAGTGGGCCTTTCGTCAGGTTACTAACCATGGTCTTTTGAATACCTGCTGGTTTCTTCTCACTTGCATTTATTTATTATGAAGCATTTTACCAATCGATCTCTAAATGAGTCGATTCTTCGTAGCAGTGGCAGCAGAACGATAGAAATGGTCAATGAACCTTGTGTGCAAGGTATTGAGGTCACGTCGCTAAGGTCGTACATCGCCAATCTCACACAAGTATTACACAAGTATAACAAGTTCCATACCAAAGCCAAAATTTGAAGGAATGTGGCCCGATGAGGATAGAAATTTGAACATTGGGTAAACCTGTCTGCTAATAAATTTTGCGTTTTTAATTAAATGAATGAGGTCAACAAGGATGTAAAGGAACGAGGCCCACGCGGAGGTTAGCAAGCGAGGTTGTCATGGGCGTACAATCAGCGTCACACTTTACCGGAACGCGCCTTCGTAGGCGCCTGCTTGTTTCTTCTATGCGAAGGGTGATTAGGATTTCTGGTTGAGGTGCCTTTAATGTGCTAGCCTAATGCATCTTCCTTCGAAAGCATTTTACGTTTGCTCTTTACAACCTGTGTTTACAGCCCGTGTCAAACTGTTTTAGATAAGGTTTCATTGTTCGGGTTAAGTGTGACGGTGGCTGTACACATCTGGGCGAGTTGCCACATAGTACTCAGATAAAACATTTTTAAGGCAACATAAAGATGCTATATATCACTGAAGATGGCTTGGAGACCTATTTTCAGCATTATACAAGTCCCCTTATAGCTTAAAATTAACCACATTGAAGAATAAACTGCACTGCCTCCGGAATCAGCCTGGTCTCTTTGCCCCCAAAAAGAAAGTGTCAACAAAGTGTCGACGCAAAAGAAGACAAGGTTGACGTGATTGCGCGTCAAATACAACACGATTAAGACACGAAATGAGTGAATCATGAACATGAAGAGTAGACAAAGATGCCGGATAGAGGTATACAATATACATTTAATCATCTACTCAATTGAACCTCCATGAACGTCGATCTTGTCCTTCCTTAGAGTCAGCATTTGATTGACACTTTCTGTTTTCCGTTTTCTCTTTCTTTCTTTTCTTCTTTATTTCTTCCTATCCCACAGATCCTTCCGCTGCTTTGGGTAGCAAACCGTACGTGCGTCTCGTTGGCTCCCTGTCTTCTAGGGTTGCAGCGTCCTCTGTTGTAGATCCGCGGTCTTAATTGGCAATAAGTGACAAGGTCCCCCACCTCCGAAGACAAATTCCCCCAAAAGAAAGGAGACTGCAGGAAGGAACCCGACACATGACGGCATAGGCGCGTGAGTGTCCCATTGAGAAAGGACCTCTTGGCTTGCAGGAGAGCACGGGGTTTAGAACGGAGCAAGGCTGTCGGGGTAAAGACGGTGAGCCAGAAATATGCTTGGCCAAGTGTTTCAGCGGATTGCCTCTCACGCCTAGATATCAAGAGTATTTACTTCTATTATCAGATAAACTGGGTGAGTGGCAGACTAGTGCACCTTTTTTAGACAGCTGCTTCTCTGCAGCATTCAGTGAGGTTAACAGCGTTTTATCTCGCGGGCTTTACTGCCGCATTCTGGTCGTCTCGTTATCTGAATTTTCCTTCTAATGATTACAACTGGGCACTTATTAGTTCAGAATATATATTTATATATTGGACTGATGCGTGCTTGGGGATCTGCATTTGCTGCCCTGATGAAGACAATTTCCCTTGCCGAAATGTCGGCTCCAGCGACATTCCTTGTTCAACCGCTGTTCATCACTTGAAATTTCCATCTTCCTGTGAACTTCTGTCTTGTTTGCAGTGTTAGTTATTTCAAAAAACGTTTTTCAGGTTTCTCTTGCTGTCGTTTTTGCTCAGTACGCTCTCGACTCCCAACTCCTAATAGCTGTAGACCTCGATCAAACCAAAGAAAGTGACTCGGTTGGTTGCTTCGTTGTCTCTTGCTGTACACTCCTCTGTCCGTTATCTCTTTGTTAAGTGCAGCATAAACAGTGGATTCTTTTTCAGCGTATGCTAGTGAGAACTGCTTCCATTCACAAATATGTTTAAAAAATAGGATACGCCGGGTGAATTGTATTTGCAATGTTTCACAAGTTGCTAATCTGAAAAAAAGGAGACGTAGTAACACAAGGATAATTTTATTCCAGTAAAAGCAATTGTTGAAACAAAATCCGCGGATGTCTGGAGTCTACGAGTATGGTTAACGCTGACGCTTGAATGAAAGTCCCGCTTTGCTACGAGTACGGTTGGCGCAACCACGTAGGAGCCATTAGATGCTGACGGCTTCTGATTTTAGATGCGAGAGCATCTTATGCTCGGGGCAGTGTCCGTTCTGCGGCGTCCGCACCCATACTGTGCATGCGCAACTCTGCCTCATTCTCCTCTCCTACCCAGGTGTGCGCTCTCCTCTCCCCCTCTCCGCCACAGGTGCGGTGCAGCAAATCACTGCATATAACTCTCTCTCTCTCATTCTCTCCCTCTCTCTCTAAGGGTACGCCGGTAGGCGGTGCACGTGTAGCGGCGCAGTATAAAGCGCGCGTTCGCTGTGCTTCCGTCATTCTCGCTCTGTGCAACGACGTGCGAAACGTCATGAACAACGTCAACGTCGGTGCTAGTTGCAGCGGCAGCGCCACCGCCGCGGAGCAGAGGAAGGCTCGGGAAGCCGAACGTAAACGTCAGCGTCGGCAAGCGGACCCCGAACTTCGGGCCAGGGAAGCCGAACGTAAACGTCAACGTCGGCTGGAAACTTCTGCGGAAGCAACACGGGTTCGGCACGCTGAAGTGGAACGTCAGCGTTATCAAGCCGACCCCGAACTCCAGGCTCGGAAAGTCGAAGCGCAACGGCAGCGTCGAGCGGCAGCTCCCGATCCCGAAGCGACGAGGCAACGCGAGTTTCATGTTACCGAACACGTTGTGCGCATCACCTTCATCGCCATGTACAGGGGACTTCAACGTAGACATACTGACAACCGATTGGCGGGTGCAGCACATGAAGGACGTATACTCTTTGCGATGCATTTCCCAAGATCACAAGCAACCCACCACCATCAGGGGAACGTGCATAGACCTCGTCTTCGCAAATTTCAAACTCGACCCTCTGCAGCAAGACCCATTGACGCTACACTTCACCGACCACAAAGCCATCGTCTTCAAGATACCGCGCGCACCGACGCTAGGAATCTCGTACGATCTCTAAATAAAGACGCAACGACCCCGTACAAACGTCTCCTCTCTTCTCAATACATTCTCTCACTTTAACTTTCATTGGGTTGTGTTGCCAAGTGAAACGAAACGGAAACTCGATGCGCACCCCGCGATGCTTTCGCATCCCACCATGGTTGCCCGTAGGGCGAGATGATGTGGTTTTTTATCCATGATTTATGTGAAGCGCGTTGAACCTGCTTACTATGCCTCCCAAGTAGATCTACACATGCTTCAAGTATCAATCTTTTGATCCGGTTGCCGACAAACTCGTCTATACTACACGCTTTCCTTCTGATATATAGTATGCGGATAACTGCTTCTTAAAGCATTTTTGTACCCTTTCTTATATTTAAAAAATTGTTCTTGCTTCCCAGTTGCCGTTCAAAGCAAACTACTGTTTGAGCTATAGCCATCAGCATCCCCATGAACATGATGTCCTTAATGATGTTGATCTGTCGTACTCTGTTGACACCAACCTCTCTTGCGTCCCTCCAAATAGTTGCCCATAAATCACCAATGAAAATAGCCAATTATCAGCGTTTTATTTATGCCAGAGAGACTGCACTTAGCAACAGTCCATTTTTTTTTCTTTCTTGATACACTCAGTGGCACATTTTGATCAAATAAAATCGCTCATCGCAACTTCTCTCTCTCTCTATTATATATATATATATATATATATATATATATATATATATAATAAAGCTACGCAAGAATGGCTTTGCTGAAACTCCTGCGCTTCGAAGCCATGCTCGTTACCATCTCGGAATCAGCATTTTTATGATGGCGAGACCGAATTTCCGCACGAATTCATGAACGAGCGAACGCATCCACGTACGAAGGCGTGTTGCATAACATCGGTGCAACTAAACATTAAAAAAAAAGAGAGAAAATACTTTAATTCTCCTGCACCTTGTACTTTTTTCTTGCTCATTTCTACAGTCCACCTATTCGCTTTAAGCGCATTGTATAATATACGACTAATTGCTGGTGCGCTGAACCCAGAAGTGACGCAGGCTGCAGCGCTGCCATCAGTGTTTCAACACTCGTGTTCTTTCAGGCCATCTAGCTCATGACCACGCGAAGTCAACCATAATGGAGTAATAAAAGTTGTATATTAAGTATAATTTTTGTGGTACAAGTATAACACTGTGGGCTGAACCAACTTTATCAAATTAATAATAGCGATCGTATCGCCCATATTAACAGCTGCCGATCATGCTTCAAAGGCCATTAATTACGCACGCAGCACCTAATCGCAAGTAATGATCCGAAACCATTAGATTAAAGACTAAGCGCGACCTGTGTGATCCGAATCACAGGGCATGTGCACGCTCGATCATGATAGATGATATGAAATATTAACCATGCTTTTTCTCACACGCATATAATTTACATCAGTTTGCTGGACGTGCGTAATTACTCAGACTTCCGATCAAGCTGACGTACTAGTACGTCGAATTCACAGTGACATACCTGCTTTTTCTGCAACGTGACATCACAATTTCAGGGTGATGTCAACAGAAAAACGAACCGCATTACGACTTGCTCATTGGGACCTGGATTTGGGTGTCGGGTGGTGACAGAGGTTGCCCTTGCTACCGAGGCTACCTGCAAAAGAAACATTTTGATGAAACACAATTGATCATAATACATGCAACATGCTGTACGAAAGTGGGATAAGAGACCCTTAGCAACGACCGCTATAAAAAATTATGCGGTTCTTCGCATACGTTTGGTCAAAATGAAAAAGCAACAGGAGACGATAACCTGACGACGATATGATCGCGTTTGACAAGAAGCTTTTTTTTACAGAACTGTTGCGTTATTGTTGGAGTACTGGTCGTGTGCAGTAATTGCTTTTTCCTTCTTTTTTTTTAAATGTGCGAGACTGGTAGGTAACGTGGACAGGCATTTTAATTGAGATTACTTGAAACTTAAGCATTTTTCTATTCATAATCTGTTGTACCCTAATTTCATAGATTTCATCGCTTTTCGTGGTACGTAATTCTCCATGCGTTTACGGATAATAAAATTGCGCCATTTAATATCAGCCACGTCCACTCCCTGACATAAATTTAGCGGAGTGCAGCAGGCAAAAGTCAGGAATAAAGAAAACGAAAAAAAAAGAACCTGCCTATCCCCCTGCACCTTTTCACGAGATTCCCAAAACAATTACTTTTCCATGCTGAATTCGTGGACAGCGATAGTTAGGGCAAATCAATGAGCTTTCTTCCATGTTCTTTCCTATCCGTCTTGCAAGGCTTGCTATGGTCCTTGTTCTTATTCAGTTAAGGTTTGCTTTTACTGATGACCATAGTTTTTTTTTTTTACACTTGATTTCTTTAACTGTGGACCTTTCCCTATTTGCTATTTTAAAGTTTTTAGAACTTGTTCTTAATTTCAAACTCGCTTGGAAGCTGGCTTTTTAAATGTCCCTTCTACAATGAAAGCGAATGATTTGTCGCTTTTGTCGACATCTTTTACACTTCTTTGCGGCTTAAAGGCATGAGATGAGAACAAGCCGTCCATAATCGGATTATGTCCGCACCACTAATACTCCGATTTTTCGCACAGTCCTTCAAGAAGAGACCGTCAAAGTTTCAATCATCTCGTTCTGCACGTATTTAGTTTTTCGCGACCAAGGAAATAAGTTCAGCTTTGAGCCCGTGCAGGCTTCAGTTTCGTAAGGCCGTAACTACTTTCCGCCGGAGTTAGCAAACGATACGATGAAGTATTCTGTCTTTAAGAGGCACCGAAGGCGAACTTGATGATTGCTAATTACTTAAGCGGTTGAAAAAAAGAAAATTACAGAAGCTGCGATGTCCGACCCGTAATTGTTTATCAGGAACGAATCGCTTTCACTTGTCAAAATAGCACGCCCCTCTCCCCACTTCCTTGACCCTCTCTCAAGAAACATGCAGCCAAGTAAATGTGGCAGCAACATTGAAAACTTGGCTTGTTGGTGTATGGAACAGCACTTGTTATGCCTACTTTTTTTCTTAGTCTCTGTGTTTATCGCGCTGCTTTGTTAAATAGTACAACAAAAGCTTTCGGACTATCGTTGCGAACGAATACCGCTAAGTCAATTCAAAATATGACACATATTTACTTTGACTGTGATGACATTTATCAACTAATTTGCAAGTATCTCGCTTTCGAATGAATACGCACGAGATTGCAAGTGCAATCTTTCTTCATGCACCGCAAGCGTGAGAGCTCTGCCATCGTGGTCGCGCGGGCGGGTAGTCAGTTGGGTTTTCTTCTCTGGCTTGTTTTATAACGCTCAAAAATTATAGCTTTATAGGCAGGGAGACAAAAACTTCCGATTAGGACAATTGCTAGAACGCTTTCACGTTAGTTTCAAGTACATTTATTTTCATAATTTCTTTTGTACAGCAATAGAAGCACGCTAATACAAGCACAAAAAGCTGCCAAGCTTCAGCTTGACTCAGTGCCTGCCACATAACTTGGCAGAAACAAGAGAAAGAAAAATTGAACTTCCTCATAGGACATTTTTCTGTAAACTCAAGAAACGCGATCATATTGCTACGAGAGAGACATTCAGCCTGGGGCAGACGACGAAGAAGACGGTTCTCTCTGGTACTGGTGGCTGTCCACCATCTTGGCTACTGTGTCTCTCCCATGCTGTAAATACAGTGTAAATAGTCCCGCCTTGTGTTGTTTTACGTAACAATATTTTTTAATCATAAGTAATATTGAAATCAGACAGAATGTAAAAATAGGAATGTCTTCCACAATTTTGCTTTTTTTAGTGCAATTTGCATCTGGAATAATCTAGGTGACTTAAAATACTAAAGTTAAGCAGTTTTAGATCATTTGAACGTACTGACTTGCATATGTCTAGACTAAGTATAATTTTCTTGTATCTCTGCATATCTCACGTGTATTGATGCACACTTGTGTTTTTTTTTATGAATAAAAGAATCAATGAAAGCTCACTTTAGTCACAGATTATTTAGTGTAGTAATTATCAACTTTGTCAATGCTTTTCTGAACTATCCCCAAATGCAACTTGGCTCCAGAGTATTAAAAATGCTATGTGGGCCTTACGTTAAATTTGCGGCGCCTTTGTCAAAATTTTTAGGCATAAAAATAATACGTTGAGCTCTTTGGGGTTAAAACAGTGAATCGACGCTGTGCAACGCTGAATATAGATTTAAGAGGCCACAGCATGGTAGTTTTCGAGTAGCGAAGATTTGTATTGAGAAGCCTCGCGCAAACATTTTCATCCACACGTGTCCCCTATAGGCTGCCGATAATAACAAAATAACAAAATATACCAATGCAGTTTTCACGGAGAAAACCATTTCTGGTAACTATAAAAATTAGGATATCCAACGCACATGCTGGAATGTTTGTGAAGAGAAGCTTTAGTAACGTGGTTAATCAAATTATTTTCGAACTAACGGTGGTGCGTGCAATATTTTGCAGCGTAAGCTGTTATGGGCTCATTCCAATAGCCGTTTTGGTTCGCGATAGCATCCGCCGCCGCCTCAGCCGCCGCCGCCGCTGGTGACCGTAACCGCTATCGCTGAAAATGCGAAAAAGAAGTACCCGGTCCACGCCGGGATCAAACCCATAAGCCCGCTGCGCGGGAGTCCGAATACTTCACCACTGAGCCACGCAAGCGCTTGCTATCAGGCAGCGCAAAAATGCCCTATAAACGGGCCCTAGGCAGGCGCTCAGGCGCAGATGACCCGAGCCTCCACCAGTATGGTGAGCCATCTAGTTAAGGCGCCTGCAAACGCAGCATGCGCAGGCGCAGACTACGAGATGCGATTCAGACGAGGTGCGCAATCAACGCGATCCTGATGTGAGATGTGCGCCACGTATTCTGGATATCTTTTCGGTACATGTTATGGCGTCTCCTCGCAAGGTACGAACAGCTGCTGAAGAAGCGAATCGTAAAGCTACGTGCACTGCTACAACCAGGCATCATCGGGCTCAGCAGACTCCTGTGCAGAGAGCATTACAAGCCGCAGCTCGCCGTCGACGCCGGGCGGACCGTTCAGATCGTTCTCGTCAAAACGAGGCGAAGAGACTGTCGTGAAGACCCTGTTGTGCCTGGTGCCGAAATTGGAGCTACTCTTGAGCCGCTCCACCAGCGTACGCTGTGACTGTATTGCGTGTGCCGCGCAGGCCTATGACTTTTTTTAGGGGCGAAGCACCTTAGGGCTGAGCCTTTTCCCTCGTCGTTGTCCGTCGTCCGTAGCTCTGGTTTGCATGGAGACCACTAGGGGCGCTGCGATGCACAAGGGATATATAAGCGCTGTATATACTGTACACGTGTACTAATATAAACTCCTCTCATATGTCACGCACCTTTTGCGTACGGCGTTTAGTCTGACACAGGGAGGAGGCATAGGCAAAAGTGATAACTGACCCCCCCCCCCCCCCCCTTTCACTCTCGGCTGACGTAATCGCAACGCGCAGAAGTCGGAACCGCTATGAAAACACGGAACCGCGTAGCGTTAGCGTTAGCTGAAATACACAATATTTTAATAGTTTATTATTTAATGCAATCTACTGAGTTCGAAATTTGGCGCTTCTGAGTGCCATCTGTACATGTTTATCTCGCACCACTGCATCGATATCAAGTGGTCTCACTCCATCTAAAGTGGCTTGCCGCTACGCAACATTGCATTCTGCAAAGTGCTGCATTGGTTCTCTCTCCCTAGACAAAGTACAACCTCCTGCTGTTAGCTTTTCAAGGCGCAAGCCAGATTCTCCTCGTAGTCCCACCTACCGGATATTAAAGGCCTGCCCGGTTCCGGGAGGTTTATATAGAACTTATCCAGTGCAAGCTGAAGTTGCCTCTGCAATTTCTCCAACATTGTGATATGATGAATAGAAAATGCTGATAAAGAGCACCTAAACAAAGTTTTACACTGTATCTGAATTTGCAGAGCCGGTGCTTGGTACAGTTGGTATACAGTTTCTACTTGGTACAGTTGCAGCGTTTAGCTGTTACGTATTTCCGCGTCTCTAGAAATCATCCGATGCTGTTCTGCCAAACACGAGGCTGCAGGTTCAAACTGTCCTGTGGCGGCTTCACTTATACAAACGGAAATAGGAATACACACCGGTATAGATTTAATTGTGAGGTAAAGAGTCACAGGTGACCAGTATTATTCGGGAGGCTTCCAGCATGCAAAGCCAGCAAAACCACAGAACACTTCAGTACGTGCTACATTCTTTTGCTTTCCGCTACTTTATTCGATCATACAGTGACCCCCACCGTTGCTATGCAGGAGACTTCCTGTGCATTCAACACGATTGTGGCTATTACAGCATCCGTTTCTGTTACCTTACTTAGACTTTCTCTACGTTTTCCTTCTGTAGTGTGTGTCCCTGTGTGTCCTCTCTAGCAGCCAAGATGGCTGGTACGAGGTATGAGGTTACGAGGTAACCGGTCGAAATCCCGGTCGCGGCGGCCGCATTTTGCTAAGGAAAAAGCGGGGAAAAAAGAATAAATAAAAACGGCTGGTATATTTACATTTTGGAGCACGTTAAAGAACCCCAGGTAGTCAAAATTATACCAGATCCCATCCCTACGGCGTCCTTCGAAACCAATTGTACAGTTTCGGACCGTTCAAACCCAGCATTTAATTTAGCTATCATTTTTGTTCCACGCTTCCAATCATTAGTAACAGGCAAGAGGACCAGGAAGAGACATACGTGTCGCTTTTCGAGCGAATAGGAAAGCTTCCTCACAGCCACTGCCAAAAGCGAACTGTGGCCGAACAATCCCCAACCCTACTTTTCTTCGCTCTTTTGACTGGACCCTTTTCGCAACTCTCATTTCCTCTGTGTGTCGGCACGATGACCGCCCCGTGGGATGTGAAAAATATTGCTTCTGCAAGAGTGAGCTGTAGTACCTTGCGCTGGTGCGGCCCCTTTCTCCCTCCCCGGCGCAATTTCCGCTGTTGAGGGCCTCTTGCTTTGGACGCTTCCGGCTCGACAGTGTAGCACCTTGCTCGCACTTCACGGAGTGAACATTGAGATGCACATCACCACACTCTGTACCGTAGCATTCCGCGATTTCTTAGCTGCGCACTAAGCACACACTACGAGTATATTTGTATATTATATGTACATACTATATTTGGGAGCTTACCACTGTCGTTGAAAAAAAAAGTGTACAATCATTTGCATTCTACCGGTGCTAACATATGAGGCAGAGACTTGGAGGTTAACAAAGAAGCTCGAGAACTAGTTAAGGACCGCACAAAGAGCGATGGAACGAAAAATCTTAGGAGTAACGTTAAGAGATAGGAAGAGAGCGGTGTGGATCAGAGAACAAACGGGGATAGGCGATATTCTAGTTGACATTAAGCGGAAGAAATGGAGCTGGGCAGGCCATGTAATGCATAGGATGGATAAGCGGTGGATCATTAGGGTTACGGAATGGATACCAAGAGAAGGGAAGCGCAATCGAGGACGGCAGAAAACCAGGTGGGATGATGAAGTTAGGAAATTCGCAGGCGCAAGTTGGAATACGCTAGCGCAAGACAGGGGTAATTGGAGATCGCAGGGAGAGGCCTTCGTCCTGCAGTGGACATAAATATAGGCTGCTGCTGATGATGATGATGATATTTGTATAAATTCGCATACGAAACAGCCGAGGGTTCGGCTGCTTAACACTAACTCCCGGGTTTGTGGCCACGTGGAAGAGGATTCGGGTTCGCAGTTGTACCATTCCCATTGTAATGCAATTCGCATTGCAATGGGAATTGAATTGCAATTCCCATTGACTTGGCTGTCAATATCTTATCTGTCAATGTCAATGACTTAGCTGTCATTGTCTTATTAAGGAGAGACGTCTGGGTGACGTGTTCTTCGGTAAGCAGAACTACGCGTTTTCTCTTCACTGCCATGAAGCCAGAAGCTGTGCTCGTTGTCAACGCCTTCGATCTCCTTGTCTCGTGTTCAATATACGGTAAATGTTAAAGTAAACGCCAAATTAGCATTTTCTGACTAATTACAGCTAATTTTTATACAAAGGCATCGGTAATAATTTTTATTATAGGTCAGCCTAACGCTTCTCAACAAGTCTTTTCCGTTTAAAAGTTATGCGTGTAAATTAGGTTGGTCTGAACACTATTTAGGCGTCTGGTTTAAGGAGGACCATAGTCTGGGCCTTCCATGAAATATAACAAGTGTTTTGTGTCATGTGCGTCTTGTCGGTTCTCAACACGCGGAAAGCTCGTGACGAAAACGAATGGAAAGTTGGGCGAGTTAGCATAACTGAATTTTCTGCAACAGCGCCGAACGACAAGACACAAAGACAAAGAAGGGAGCGGTGCAAGCGCTCACTATACCAACCAATATTTATTCGTACACAACAATGTATTATATGCTCACACAATATCGAGGCAAGGTCCTGCAGATATGCACAAGCCAAGCGACTAACATGTGCCACAACCTACAATAGCCTCCCCCTCTCCCTCCACCCCTTCTTCAACTACAAGTTATCCAGGTAAGGTAGTTATTTTTGTGTGAGCGATATTGAAGCTTGCTAATGCAGTGAGCACCTCTTGCGTGATATGCATGCTGCTTCGACTATCTCTCTCGTGTTCTGACCTCTTTGCTTCAATAACACACACGTGTCGACAAATATTGATGAGTACTTGCAAATACGGCAATGATGTGACAATCAAATAACCCGATATAGTCTATGCCTTTTAAGGTTTCTGACATCTAACGTGGCAGAACGGGTAATAACGAATATTCGCTTTATTTTGAGCATCTACGGATTATCTTACTGGAAATGTTGAAAACCAGCTTCGTGGTGTCTAGCTTATACAGGTTGAACCGTGACTATATTGCACGAAGATTTAAAAATTATAAGCAAATGACACGTAGCTGGACAGAAAGAAGGCAATGTTTGCCGTCGCTTGGAGATTCTCAGACTAATTTTTGCATTCTGCCTCATCAAATTATTAGTCTTAATTATTCAACTTGTCAAATATTATAATTATATCAAAAGTGTCAATGAGAAAATTGTAGATCAACATGAAAGACTCCCGATACAGCTTTTCGTGGCTCAATACGTGCTACATAAATGTGTTTTCCGAATGTGAAAGAATCCCCGCGAATACATGCAAAGTGCCTCGAGCAGCCAGTCACGCGGGAATATTGCGCGTATTCGCGGGCTTGGGCAAATAATCTAACCGATGTACATACAGGACACTAACAGACAAGTGGTGGCAAAATAGTTGCCTTGAGACGTACCTTGACATGCCCTACCTTCCTCATAGTTTAGAACATTCTTCGGGAGATATTTCAATGGACGCAATTGTCCTAATTTCGGAAAGAATAAATCGAAGGAAAGACAATATTATATCCTTCCAATTTGCAGCTTTCTCTTCAAGCATATATGAAAGAAAGTATTATTCCAGGGGAGAAGCTAACCAATACATGAATTGCTCACAAATATAAATCTTGATGACCGCACATGTTGCCTATAGAATTTGACTGTTCCCAGATCATATTCTGTCTTTGAAGAAAGTTTTGCTGCAATACTCAGGAAAAAAAGAGAATGCATCGAAAGCAACTTGAGATTATTAAGCAGGAGAAATACAAGCTAAGCATAACCTGAGATTGAGCGTCGATCTTGCGAAGTGCATATGAAGTTGGAACGGGGAGGCTCTTCGCCACGAAGCACTCTCTGGCGCCAAGCTGCTTCACATTTCTGAGCACGAGATCGCGAACGAGATCATCGATTTTTGCGTGACTTTCTCTAAGCACGCTAGATGATCATGCTTGCGGGAATCTTTCTGAAAATTGATGGATTCGCCAACGATATCGCGGTTTCGCCGCGGAGAATCCCCGCGCACACGGGTACCTATGGAAGGATTCGCATGTCGTTATAACTTCTGAGTGCGTTCCGAATGAAGGCACCAAGTTCACTACGGCCTGGTTTTGCGCACCTCAATGAGAGCAAGATCCTAGAATTTACGCGAAATGTTTCCTTTGTGTACGCACTCTATGTTGGGCTCTTTCAAAGAGACATGCATCACTGTAACAAAACTAACATAGAGCAGAGAATCGCAAATACGAAATCCCTCTAAAGCAAGAAATTTCTTTCCTTATTTTCTGAGATCAGCCTAACACGTCATCACCGTGCACATTTATCTTTCGTGTTTAAATTCAACTGCGCTACCTGTCACGTATTTGTTCACCGTAAGGCTGGTAATTAAAATAATAATTTGGCGTTGGTTAGCATGCACTCCCATTGCAAATTTAGTCAAACAGCCATTAAGATTCCCAGAGTGTTTTTGCGCCGGAGATGCTGCTGTACGTCGTTACTAATTAAACGATCGACTGGACGTTTTGAAGCCCTCCTGCGAAGCTTCAAATATCATTTAACGGACTAACTAAGCTTCATCGCGACAATAACCGTATTCCTGTAATGCTAATGATGACAGAAAATTGCTACTAAAGGCCTTTATCTGTTTCACACAACTTCATTGTTGTCTTACACGACGACCATAGCGCTCTGTAACTACTTGTGCAACGCGCCATAAAATGTCGTACCTAATGGAGAGGCATAAGATAACGTCTGTTTTAAAAATAGCATTATGCTAGGAGTAGGGAGTCTAGTCTGTGTAGCTTTTAGTTAGGCAACGAAGAGCTTATGGACTAGCGTCGACCGTGTTTTCTTTAGCACTGAAAACCATTGAATAAACCCAGCGTTTTACAAACCTTACCCGAGTTCCAGTCCCCCATTCTGAAATTTATATGCTTTGTACATTGATGTGATGCACTGGTTAAAAACTACTAATAAATTTCTACATACGTGCGTTAAACATCACAATATAGAGGACGGTAAAAGTGACTTTCTTGCGTTCATTGTGCTTTTAATATCCAAAAAGAGCCGTTACTGGACACATTCAAAAGGCTGCAGCTCGTCGCGTCTGCGCCGAACACTGAAAATGGCAGCACATCCCTCATTCACAAATTTTCCTATAGCACGAATGCCCCATTCGAAAAAAAAAGCGGAATAAAAGCTCGCAGCTCAGTCAACAAATAGCTGGGGTTTCATATCCGATGGCAGTGAAATTGAGTTCACAGCACTTCTATACGCACGGGGCAGCTCGTGATTGGAAGGTTGGCCTTCCACACACAAGAAATGGAAACACACACCTCTTCTGCATACTATACTCCGCCGTCTTCTTACGTTTAGTGTACTCTCATTACCGATATTCCGGCCACGCCATACAAAACCCGTGATGTTTTCCGAAACTAGCGCCAGACTGAGGAGAACGAGTATACTGCGAAAAGGCTGGGGACTTCCTAATCTTATTTTCAACGTATGAGCTGATAAGAGAAAACAAGGACGACTAAGCGCGGAGACGACCAGGAAGTTTAGAGAATGAGCGCCGTTGAGATCATAGAAAAAAAAAAAAAACTAAATTCGGTGGGTCGTGTGATTGGAAGCACTATTTGTCAACGCCCACACAACAAGACGCCAATGTTTTGCCTCATGAAATGAATGCAGCGCAAGTACATGCTACACACATCACGAAACATTGCACGGGATAGGAAATGAGAGAAAGGAAGAATAACCTACTTGTGAGAGACTCGCTCAGAGAAGAGAGAATAAAACATTTATTATGGAAAATTAATAGCCGTTTTGTGGTCGGACCTCCTAGTCCGGAAGACCATTGGCTTTTGCCGCCGTCCGGGCTCGGTTGACCAGGGCTTGTTGCTGTTCTGGGTCCGAGCTGGACAGGGTCGCCTCCCACTCGACTGTCGTCGGATTATGTTTGGCAGATATTTGCGGATTCTGTTGGCACGCCCAGACCATGTGGTATAACGTGGCCGTCTGGGTACAGAATTTGCATTGCGGATTGTATGTCATGGAATCTATCTTTGATAATACATAAGGATTTGGAAAGGACAATGTTTGTAAGCGTCTCCATGCTACCTGCGTTGCCTTATCTAATTTGGGATCAGGCGGGGGTAAAGTGCGTCTACTCAGCCGGAGGTGTTGTAGGATGTCAGAATATGAAAGAAGGGGCTGAGGATCGTCCTGGTCAGCGAGAAGTTGTGCTGTGGAGGAATCGGCGGAGCCCCGGTGTAGAAGTTCTCGGGCGGAGGCATGAGCAATCTCATTGCCTCGAACTCCCGCGTGCCCTGGTACCCACAGCAGCTGTTTCCACTGACCCTCTTGACGATTGGCCGCAGCCTGTTGCAGTATTGAGTGTGCGAGGTGGCCGACTTGACCTCTTGCGAAATTGCGATACGCCGCCTGGGAATCCGTGAGAACAAAGGTGGCTCTTGGATTACGCATGGCTAAGGCTATACCGGCCTCTTCCATGGCTGTGATGTCCATTCCGGTGGCCGAGATGCAGTCTACCACCTGTCCCCTGTGTACAACGGTTGCCGTGGAGCGGTTGTGCAGGGGTCCGGCGGCATCTACAAAGAAGGCACCTGCGTGATCCGAATACTTGTCGTAGGCTTTGGCTCTGGCAGTTCTCCTGTTTTCATGGTGGACGGGGTGCATATTACGTGGCAACGGGCGAGTGATGATATCCTGCTGCCATTCTGGTGGTAGTGATCGCTTGCTGGCGACATGAGTGGGTGGATTGATGCCCAGTGCTTCTAGCGTGGTGCGACCTGCTTTGGTGCGTGCGAGCCGAATGACTTGGTTCATGTAATGAGCTTGGAAGAGTTCTGACGCTGTATTATAGATGCCCATTTCAAGGAGCCTGTCATTCATGGCCCATGGTGGTAGAGTGAGGGCTTTCCTATATGTAAGTCGGAGTAGACGGTCCAGTTTGAGTTCGTCCTTTTTGAGAACGCGCAGGTACGGGAAGCTGTAAGTGACACGACTGATCACAAAGGCCTGTACGAGACGCAGTATGTCCGCTTCTTTAATGCCACGGTGTCGATTGGCAATCCTGGATATCATTCGGGAGATATTGGTGCAGGTAGTGCGGAGCTTTTGAATTGCTGCGTTGTTGTTGCCCTGATTATTAATGTATGCTCCCAGGACGCGGATAGTGTCCACTTCCTTGACCGGGGATTGATGGAGTTGGATATTCAACGGAATTTGGTTGCCACGCTTCCTAAATACCAGGAGTTCTGATTTAGTAGGGGAGCATCGAAGTCCGCAAGCGAGACCGATGCGCTCTACAGTTTCTGCTGCCCGTTGGAGTGCTTCTTCCATCTGTCCCATGCTGCCGGTGTTGGTCCATATAGTGATATCATCTGCGTATAGAGCGTGCTTGATTCCGGGTATCTCGTTGAGTGCCCTAGGCAGGTCCAGTAGTGCTATATTAAACAGCAGTGGCGAAATTACTGCCCCTTGCGGTGTGCCAGAGTCCCCCATTGTGATGGGGGCAGATTTTGTGTCGCCAGCTCGTATGGTCACGTGACGGTTGTGCAGGAAGTCGCGCACGTAGTCGTATGTACGCTGTCCGATTCCGATTCTAGCCAAGTTGTTCAGGATGGCTGAGTGCCGGACATTATCAAAGGCTCCCTGAAAGTCAATCGCCAGAATGGCGCGCTCCTGTTGCGTGGCTCCACTGGGGCGATCGATTATGTCGTACTTGAGTTGGAATAGAACGTCCTGTGCCGATAAATGCGCTCTAAAGCCAAACATTGTATGTGGGAAGAGGTCATTAGCTTCCATGTATTCAGTGATCCTGATTTGAAGTGCTTTCTCCATGACCTTCCCTGCACAGGAGGTGAGTGAGATGGGACGAAGGTTGTCAATATTGATGGACTTTCCGGGTTTGGGAATAAATACAATTTCAGCCGATTTCCATTCCTGCGGAAGCATACCTTCTTGCCAATACTTATTAATTTGGTCGGCAAAGAGCTCGAGCATGTCGTCACTTAAGTTGGCCATAAGGGTGGTAGTAATTTGGTCTGGACCTGGAGCCGTTCCTCGACGCATCCTGTCAATTGCCACTCTGATCTCTGCAGTCGTGAAGTCACGGTCCATTTCCGGGTTTGCAGTTCCGTTGTATGCGGAAATGTGGTCAGCGCTCACGGAGGTATTGATGTATTTGTCCTCCAGATCTCGAAAGAGTTGAGCTGTGTCCCCTGCATTAGCATGGATTGCCCGCTGAAGATTTCGACGGGCGGCTCCACGTGATTGTTCCGGGTCTATTAGATACCTGAGTAGGTGCCAGGCTGATTTAGTGTGTAATGCGCCCGTAAGTGCGTCACACTTGGCGAACCAATTTTCTTTTGCGAGTTTCGTGGCGTATTCCTCTGCCTGTGCCGTGACCTCCGCGATGCGCTGTCTGAGCTTGCGGTTTAGCTTCTGGCGCTTCCATCGTCTGGTCAGTTGATGTCTTGCGTCCCAGAGATGGAGCAGATGCTGATCAACTGCTGGTGTTTCCGGGGTAGTTGAGATTGTCTTGGTCACTTCCTGCTTTAGTTTTATAAGGGTTCGTGCCCATTCGTCATAAGAATTGGGCGGCTGGTGAAACGGAAAGTTTTCCGTTTTGCGAAAGGCTTGCCAGTCAACCAGTTGTGTTGATTTATTGCGGACTTTATGCCGACCATATGTTATGGTGGTATGTATGATGTAATGATCGCTGCCCAGCGCTTCCTCGGAGTTTAGCCATTTTGGTTGCGGAGCATTTAGAGTCATGGTGAGATCCGGGCATGTGTCTCGCGATACGCTGTTGCCAAGCCGCGTGGGATGGTCCGCGTCAGTGAGTAACGTGAGCCCTTCGAGCGTCATTAGGGTATGTAATTTACGCCCTTTAACGTCTTCAATGACGTAGCCCCAATCCGCATGTTTGGCGTTGAAGTCGCCTACCACTATCAAAGGAGCCCGTGCTGCCATGGATTTCGCCTTGCGAATGACCTCCGTAAACGTATGGTGTCGGTCCGCAGGCCGGCTGTATATATTTAGGACGTATATTGATTGATGGCATTTTTTGCGTGGCAGAAATTGGACGAATACATATTGTAAGGCAGCGGCCCTGAGGTCGAGGTCATGCTGTAAAGCTGCATATTGATTATGGACAAACGTGACTGCCGATATGCTATCGGCACTAGCGTAAGCCGTGTACGAGGATAGTTTTGCTGCCTGTTGCCCGACATCTTGTAGAGCTATAATTTCTGGTATCGATTCTAGCGTTTGAATATATTGATGCAGTGATGCTGCTTTACGGCGAAAACTGCGACAGTTCCACTGAATTACTGTAAATTGCGGATCGCGACTAGCCATCATGTGGCGTAGTGGAGGCGTCGTCGCTGTCTGGATTGATGGATAGAGCTGCAGCTGGCATATCACGTCGTCCCGACAGGAGCTTGACACCCTTGCAATGCTTGCCTTCGTTGAGTTGAGTTACTTGCCTGTTGTGTTTGGCTATGATTGATTGCATCTGAGTGATATACGGCATTGCAAGCTCGTGCAGTTTTTTTGCGTTGCGTTCTTCGAGCGCACTAACGTGCTTCATGATGGATTGCTCTATCGTTTGGGTTATGGTTGCCGTAAAGGCGCTTAATTTCTGCTCCAAGGCCTTGTCCACCAAGTCCACTATTGAGGCCTGTGTCGGCGTGGTCAGGGAGTTACGGCGTTGGGTGATATGAGTGTCTGGTTCTGGAGTCTCGGAAGATGCTGGGGACATCTCGCAGTCTGCTGAAGTAGCTGCCGTAGGGGTTGTCTGGGGACACTTATTTCCTTGTATTTCCTGTCGAAGGCGGGAAATTACCTGCTGCTGTTGTGCGACTAGCTGTTGCAATTGGGCTAGCGTTCGATTTTGCTGCTCAATAGTGCTTTGAAGCTGTGCGATTATCGGCGATTCGGTATTGCGAGAGCTATTTTGAGTGCGAGGGGAGGCGACCACTGATGCCCAGCTCACCTGAGGTCCCGTTAACTTGAGTACCGGTGGCGTGGATGTCGTCTGGCCCTGCCGGGTGTGCTGCTGAGCTGGTCGGCGCCCACTGGACCGTGACCGTGACCGGCGCCCCTTGGACTGTGACCGTGACCGGCGTCCCTTGGACCGTGACCGTGATCTGGATGGGGAGCCCACCCGATTCCCGGAGCGGGACCGGGAAGTCGATCTCTCGCGGGTTTCTTTGCCGGCCACGCTGGTGATGTCTCTCTGTCCGTTGTGGTGGCGAGTCGGGGTCCGGCTTCGTCCGCGTGTTTGGCCGGCCGGTGGGTTTGCGGACTTGGAGGGGGCTGGTTGGCGATATCTGCGCGGGCAGTCGCGAGAGCCGGCAACGTGCGGGCCGCCACAGAGCACACATCTCGGGTGGCACTCGTGTGGTTGCGACGCGTCCACTCCAGTTTTGCCGCATAGCGCGCACCGTTCGTTCTCTGGCACGGGCGCGGGGCACACGTCCGTACGGTGTCCCGGCTTCCCGCACGTAGCACAAATTGCGTTGGTTTTCCTGTATTTTTGCACCAGGGTGGCTTCATTGAGGAAGAAGACGCACCTTGGGAGATTGCTGTGCTCAAATGTGAGCGCCACTACGTTTGTGGAGCCAAGCCTCCGGGCCCCGATGATTTGGTTATGCGGCGAGGTGGTGTTCTCCAGGATGTAATCCGTTGTAAATGTGTTGGCCAGCCGGATTACGCCCTTGCCCATGTTGTCCGTTGCCTTGAGGTAAGCTTGCACGTTGATGGTTCTGTCGGTCAACCGCAGCTTGTCCAA
Organism: Dermacentor silvarum; assembly: GCF_013339745.2. Classification (NCBI taxonomy): domain Eukaryota; kingdom Metazoa; phylum Arthropoda; class Arachnida; order Ixodida; family Ixodidae; genus Dermacentor; species Dermacentor silvarum. Next base: position 162,509,934 of record NC_051159.1, read on the forward strand.
GCCGAGGAGGATGGGCAGCACACGCTCTTCCTTGGTGCCGACGACGACCAGATTCTGTTCCCATATCGGGTGCAGGCTGTATTTATGTGCGAGATTTGGGTCCGCTTCTGCGTTGTCGCTACGCTGGGAGATGGCTGCCCGTATGGCGTTGCCGATACTGCCCGTACCTCTGTATTGAGTTAAGTTGCAGGTTTCCCTTGGTTTGATGATGACCACGTACTCGTCAGCATCCATGCGAGGCGAGTAGCGTGGTGCGCCTATATTCTTGCTGGGGCCACCACCAGAAAGGGAAGAAATGGTCCCTGCAGCATCGCTTGTCGTTGTGAGCGTCGCCCCCGCCGTCGGAGGTGTGCGAACGCCGGTGCGGTGGCGACGCATTTCTCGAAGTACCCCCTCGTAATGAGGGGAAAAATTGGCCGATGATGGAGCAGCCAGCTGTATTTCTTGGACTTGCATGCTGTCGGGGTCATAGCCACGAATAACGGGCTCCTGAGAATGCGTGTCCATGGTTTGGGCGGCGGTCGCGCGGCCGTACTCGCTGCTAGGCCTAAGGCCGAGCAGCGTCCCACGAGCTCGCCAAGGTTTTTCGCAGATAAAGGTCCAAAAAATTGGCCCACCTGGATGATTTGGTGTCCAGGGACTCCTGGTGACTAGCGGAATCGATGGATATTAGTTTTGCGGTCGTAGTCCAAAATTGGCGCACACAGCGATTCTCGAAAGAAGGAGCGTTCGGAGCATGCGTCTGCTCCGACCCGCGCCGCACCTGCGTTCTGAGACTCGCTCAGAACTGTGTCTTTCTTTCTCTTTTGCGCAGCTCCACCAAAGATGTTACCGGGAGATTCTATATACAACGGATCTGTTTACAAAGGAAGGGACACAACGCTGTAGCAATGGTAAGGCTAGCGCGTGTACACCAGATAGCCACACCGTCATTGCCAAAGCACCAATCACAGGATCGCCGCTCCGTGACAATCGTATTCGGTTTTTCTCAATGAGGAATGGGGTGAGTGTGCAAGCAGCGAAGAGAATTTGCACGTCAGTCACGCGCAGTTTAGTATCACAACCAAAACAGTCATGATTACTACAGAGGCAGAAGTCAGCGTTACCCGCAATCTCTCTCTATCTCACACACACACAAACAATTGACGAAATAGAACGCAATCATAGGGTATGATAACACGTCTTGTACATAAAGAAGTGCATGAGTTCTTGAAATCGCAACTGTGAGATTGGACGTGCTTGCGAATGTCTTGGTAACGTCAAAGATAGAGCTATTTAGTTTTGTAAGTGCCACTGTTGTAACTGGATTATTAAAATGTCTGGCGCTTTACATGTCAAAATCCCGATGTGATTATGAAGCAACCCGTACTATAATGGGACTCCGGATTAAGTTTTACTGCCTTGGGCTTTTTATCATGCACCGAATGCACGGTACACGGGCGTTATTGCATTGCGCCCCCATCGAAATGAGGCCGCCGTGCGGCCGCTATTTGTTCCCGCACCCCGGGCTTAGCAGCGCAACAACAAAGCCACTATGCCACCACGGCGGGTGCAAGTGGATTATAACAACGTCCCTACCTAAAGCAAGATCCCTAAACAAGTTCATTGTAGTTGTTTGTATAGATTAGCCCCATGTTTCTGACTTATAATACCATTTAAGAACGATGCCATAATCACCTCTGCTCAGAATATTTGTCGCGTTCGAGTTCGTACTCCCTGTCGGCGTTTACGCTCTATGCACCAGAGAAATTCCAAGCAATATGAGAAATACCTTTCAACACAGCGAAGAGTTATCGCACAAGAAATAAAAAATGAGGACAAACAATGTTAATTTAGAGGCTGCTTCTTGTGCAGTGGATGTTCTTGTGAAGTCCAGGCGTCTGATTCGTGTTTGTTTCTTGAGCGTTTGCAGTTATGCACCACTTCTAAACACCAGGTCGCTCGCTATCAATCATGGTTAACGGCCAAAGCGGAAAGGTAAAGCGTGAGTCATTTAAGGTGAAGCTTCACGGCAATATCAAGCTGTACTGACAGCGCAAAACCTAGCAACCTATTTTCCCTATTGCGTGCACATCTTGGCTCGGTCCACTGAACAGCTAAGATTACATTTCATGGTCGTGCTGGCAAGGCTTCGTCCGGAGTTAAGAGGAATCAATATAAAAGTGGTAGAGAAGGAAAAACGAAGGGTTAAAGCCAAGACTCGTAAAGTAGGGGGAAACGGTGGCAACTGTCAACCTTTTGTGAACGTTGTAAAATATGATTTAAAGTGTGATCTGACGTGCAAAGGCTAAAGGAAAGACATAATAAAGGGACGAAAGATGTGCCGCTATAATCTGAACGGAAGAGCCGCGTGTACTAGAAAAAAAGGGGGAAAAATGAAGAAATAATACTAGTGTATAAACAATAGAGCCATCAAATGACGAAAGAAAGAGGAAGACATGCTTAAGCAAATAATAAAGAAAGAAAGAAAGATTGAATAATTTAAAAGAAGTGAGCGGAAGGAGTAAGTGAGAAATAAGAAGGGGGATAATGGTTCATTTTTCGCTCGTGTTGAAGGAAGTACCTGCAAAAAATTATCCTTCATATATGCTATTATAGCATCAACCCAGCTTTCCCTCCACCCAATACAAAAAAACAAACAAAAGAACAGCAAAGGGGCAAAAATGGAGAGACGGAAACATGCGAGACACTCATCGACATCCTTGAAGCCCGCGAACGCGGAATCTGAGAAGTTCGCTGGGATTAAGGAAAGCTATCAGCACGTGAGCAAAAATCGATGGCCTTTTCACTTTATTCTCGCCTTCATTTCCTTCTATTCTATGCTTCTGTTCTTGTCACTTTCTAGCCTGGGCCGGCATAGAAAAGAAGTGCCCTTTCTCAGGACTCTAGAGTCATTTTGTCTTTTTCTTTCTTTTCGTATTTTAACTTTATTATGTGTGTGTGAATTGCAGGTAGGCTGCTTATTACTTTGAACCTTATCTCGTCTGTAGCTTCCAGCGTTTTCCCAGCCATATGCCGTGTCCTTGTATGTTGTTCTAGAAATATTTTACGAAAACATCTCTTTATTTCCATTAGATCATCGCAATGACAAGACTGAGGAGCAGCCCTAATAAAAATACCGGTAGGCTTAATCCTGCCATTACAAATTATATTTTCTTTTCAGTTTACGAAAGCAAACTCTTGGGCGGAGATTTGTCGCCATTCGGCGCTAAGGAATACAGAAAGTTTCGGCGCATTCGGAAGAAACCTTTGGCTTGAAATCAACAGAATGTAACTGCAAGACGGTGGGCAGAACAAAACGAAGCGTAGCTGTGTCGAATATAGCTCAGTATTTTGGACGTACCTTTCCATGAAGCCTTGACATCAATTCACTTCAAGTAGCTGCAGTGATCACTGAACAGAAAATTTATACGACGTGCGAAGGGAGCATCATGTTGGAACGAAGGAAAACACGTTGTTGCAGTGAGAAAAATGTGTACATGTAGTTGTCTGCATTCTTATTACGCGAACGTGTATAGCTACTTAGAAGTAATAGGAATTTAATTTTCACAATGCACTTTACATTAGATTTCTGCACTGCCCCGAAAGCATCGCCTGAGGAGATATGTCTTAGAGACGCATCCCTATGCATTCCCTGGTAGCTTGGAAGGACTGTCCATGGAAAGTAGAAAAAGCAGGAACTCAATCAACGAACACGAACAACATATTGAAACATATTTCTTTGTGAAGATTGCCTTCTAAGCGCACGAATTTATAGCGAATAATTCTGTAAAACAAACGCACACTCATTAAAGAATACAAACGTGTCTTATTTTGTGAGAGCCCGGTCGTATGCTTGTTTTTTAATGAATAATTTCTTCGTGTTTTAATAATTGTTGCCACCTGGTGCACTTGGGTAGCATTTATTCATTTCCATAATGCTCAAGCAAAATTCTGGTGACAATATTGAGATGCAACGATGGATAAAATTGTCATAACAAGAGACCTGCTCCTGTTTTGTCATATCTTTTGGTACTTGTCACGTTTTGATGTGTGCTGTATCTTGTGTTCTTAATTTCAATACATTCCGTTTTTGTTCGTTTGTTACGTTCCTCCTCTAACGGCTTCACAATGGTAGCGTAACTGACATTTTTATTTTGTTTGTGTCTGTGTAATCGGCTGTGCTAACTGCGTTGTTGGAAAATCATTTTTCTTTTGTCCAACTTTAATTTGAGGGGCGGTGCTCATGTCCTGCATCTACAGCAGTCTACAGAAGAAATTGTTTCTGCATAGCTTCACTGCAGCTTTTCGCATTAACAATATATAATAAATAAAGTGGTAGTGAATCCAGGCAAGCCTTCGCTCCTAGGAACTTCCCGAGATCGTTACCGAAAGTATGTGGTGGACAGGGACGGTGTTGTAAGCGAACTTCGCACCTCTGCTATCGTAATCGTTCACGTTTGTGCCGACTAGAGCAACGCAAACAATGAACAACACAAAGTATCCTTTCACGAACAAACTTTATAGCGAATCGACTCGAACATTGCCCGGTGATGGCATCGGTGAAAAAAGTTGGAGGTAGGTAGCTCGATTTCAAGACGAGACCTTAATTAGCCTGCCATCACCAACTAGCTCCTATGCTATAATGGGTCAATAGAGCAGGAGACGGTGCTATCCGATAGTGTCTATATTTTATTAGCCAGGACGACCTGCCAATAACAAACACTGCTTAGGAAAAAAAGACAGCTAATATCACCCTTGAACTACATAGCATGTGAGACGCAGCCAGGCTCCGTATTTTGACCGGTAATTGTAAAAGTAAAATTGTGCAGGGTTTACATAGATTTTTCTAGGTTAATAAAATGCGCTTAGACGGGAACATCAATTTATACAGCAAGCTATTACGTTATTTAAAAGTGTAGAGTGTGAAAAACTGCCCCCCCCCCCTCCCCCCCACCCCCACCCCCTCCCTCCCACCCCTTAGACGCACGCACAAACACCCAAGAAATGTTTAAGCAGTTCAAAAACATACCAGTACTTTTCAATACTTTGCTTAAAGTAGAGAGTAAGTTTTTCAGAGCGCCGATTTACTTTTCAGTATTTGAGATGACATTTAAACAGTAAAGTAAATCTAAACCATAAAGTACTCAGCTATGCTATTATAGTACAGTAAAATACAGAAAACAGCTTTAAGATGCACGACAGCAGATCAGACATGTTCGTACATGGCGAAAGGTAGTTTAAAATTTGAGAAAATAGAAAATTTTGTCACTGATGAATGCATGTAAGCACGAAATACTAAGCAAAATTTTAAATGAGTCATTCCCCAACATTTGCCCTCCTGTTCATCCGTGCTCCTACGTATTTTGAACCAGCAATGGAAGAAAAACAGGCTACCTTTGAAAGTCTTATGTATGTATTGCGTAAACTGCAAACAGTCTACCATTGCTTACCACCCTGCAAAGGCAGCGGGATGTCTATGGCATTTCGGCTAATGTTCATGTCTCCTCACGCCCTCTGTATACGCAAGATGCGTGACGACAGGGAGTATTGTCTTGCGAAATAGATACGAAAAAGAAATCATTTATCTCACTCATCTGTAAGACAACACTCTCTAGTGTGAAAAATGGTTGATGCTTCGGTCACGATAAAAGAAAAAAAAAAGGTCTCGTGGATTGCAGTAAGCGCTTGACGGATGTTTTGTTGCATTATCTGCACACGTTCAGACAACAAATGCACCTGAAAGCATCCTATGGAAGTAAACGACGAGCCGTAGCTGATTCGGTATTGCGCACGAGTCGCTTCGATAGGATGTGGCAAATTCGTTTTTTTATAGTTTGTCAAATACGTATTTCAGAACGCGCTTCCATGAAAGTTCTTGCTTTTCTTTTACTTTCTTTTTACTGACTTCATCTCTTGTCTTGCACCGGCCTTTCGATTCGGTCTTCTTTTTAATCATTTATTACCTTTGCTGATCTTTACGACATTCGCTTCTCCCATTCTGACGACTACATTTTACAATTTTCCCACTTTAGTCTGAAGGAACCCTCTCTTGCTTCCGTTTTCGACAACAGCGAAACGCCACCATTATTTAAAGCGTGATTATAATTGGCATCATTCTGGATTTGTATCCCGACTGCTCTGAGCCCCCGATTTTCGATTGCACATGTAAGGATAACTCTGAGCACTTAAAAAACAAACAAACAGAAGAAAATAACTGAAATTAAAAAAAAAGACATGCTGCGCACCAACTATCCAGGTCTGAGAAGCGCCGATCCTCGGCTCACTCCCCCCCCCTGGCACCCCGCGTTGCTATCCACACTTCCTTAATACCGTTCTTCCATCATCTCCATTGGCTTCCCCTGGCTTTGACGTAGTCTGGGACGCCTTGCGCCTGTACGTGATATGACAAGCTAAGATACAGGTTGCTGCGAACGAGATGTTGTGTGGCTGGCAAAAAGCGAAAGTGCTGTTTGAGTAACACCACACATTTGTCTCTAAACGTTCGTGCTTTGTATTCATTTTTTTTGCTTGTTCAGTAATGCTTCAACGTTATAGAGACATACGCTTTGGCTCCCGTTCATCTTCCGCTTTAACATAGATTTCCGCCAAGAGGCTCGTACCGAGCTAAGATACACAAAAAAACCTCTAGATGAACTATGGACATATAAAGAAGGGTTCTGAACAAGAAAAAAATTTTAAGTCACCTGCATAGCCTCAACGCTGTATTTTACTCGTGTTGCATCGTATGATGTAATTAGGGTATAGATTCTTCACTTCGAGTTTCTAATCGAAGGCTTCTTCTTGTTGAGGAAGAGAGCCTTAGCACACCAACCCCCACTGGAACCACTCAAATGACACGAATTTGTGAACAATGTAAGCGTTCAGCGTACTCGTAAAGAACGCAAGTTGCAGACATTACAAGTGTGCAGATACATTACCAATGAAGTGTAGTATATTGAGACAATTAGTACTAAATGATATGAACATTTGCGTATTCTGCATGTCACAAGACCATGACGATGATGTTTATTGGCATCCACTTTGGAAGGGGGCGGTGACAATCACGTAGCCTTCTTGATTTAATCAGATTTGCCTACATCTGTCGCCACCTAGCCTTTTGCTTATCTGATCTCGATCTAACTTTCGTATTTAAAACCTCTATCACTCTATTGTACCTTCACCTACGCTTGCAATCTCTGCCCTGTTCTTTTTTTCCCCAGTACTCTACACGTATCGTACTTACCTCAACTGCGGACTAATTAATCTTTTGAAGTTCTTTGAATCCTAACACTTCTGGAAAGTGGACACCATGGTCTTCAGCGTTATTTTTCATACATTTCTCGCGCTAGAATACTGCCTAGAAATTGGGTACCTCTCAAAATTATTGCTTGGTTATGTCAACAGTCCTCACCAGCACTTGGTCGGGTGCCAATTACATGCGAATTCAGGCACAAGAATGCCACAAGTTCTCCGAACTTGAGTGCCTCCTGTGCATAAATCCTTATATTTTGTGTTGCCCGTCATCCATACAAAAATAACAACAGAACAAAGAATAAATGAGAACTTTGGCCAGAATCTGCGCTTGGACGTTCGTATTGATTTCTTCCATGAAAAAAAATATATATATAGGAGTATTTGTCACGATGTGGTTACGACGGCTATAACTCTTTAATGAAACAATTCAAAGCTCATAAAAGAAACATTTAAAAGCGAAGCTTTCTTTCCCTCTTCTCTCGTCTTTCCGGATGCTGCTACTGCTGTGACGGTCTTGCCGCGCGTGCCGCTGGGTTTCTTGCAACACCACCAGGTGGCGGCGCCGCAGGCCGCGTTTCACAGTTAGTGCGTGTGGCACATGCTGTGCTTGCTTGCCTACATGACAAAAATGCAGGCGCAGGGCTGTGGAGGTCGCGTGCTGGGCTGTGATATTGTAAACATGACAATCGTCCATAGCCTGAAGAGAGCGCTTGAAGCTGGCGCCTCAACAGCGGGCTAGCCGTGTATGCAGAAGGAGCACGTAAACGCTTGCCAGAAAAATGGCTCCAAAGCGTGCACTCAGCGTCGAGGACACCTAGGCCCGAAAAAAGTGTCGCACGGAACAGGAGCGTCTTCGCTACGCGGCGAAACGTTGCGCAGGCCGCGAGTGTATGCATACAATGTACACATACAATCGTAATAAATAATTGAATTACTTATGGCCGCATAATAAAATTAAAGTTTAACACTTCTACCACGATGCGATGAGCCATGTGAAGCCGCAATAATGCCGGACCCTCTCTCAGAGATTATTAACAATGACGCCCAACGCCTCAAGAAAACACGTCTCCGTGTTTGTCGTTGTCTGTGGACTACGCAGACAAGCAGCAGTGGTGCATGCAAGATAATGTTTAACATCAACTCACCACTCTAGCATTGGACTAAACGCTGAAGAAATTACACATTCGCCGCCAACATCACCGCTAGTATCGTCAATCAAAGCAAGCAGCATGCAAAGCTTCGCTTACATCGATTTCCACAGTGCGTGGGATCCGCATATTTTTACTCTTTGCGGCATCGGCCATTTTTCTTCACGGCGCAGTTTCACCAAGGTCACTGCAATGTCACTGCCAAGGTCACTGCCAAGGGCACCACCAATATAGACACCCAAGGCTTTCGCCTTAATAAAGAAAATTCACCGTCGGGTAACATCGGAAGAATATATGCTTCGGGGGACAAAATCACGATGTTCTTCCTTTATTGGCCATTTTGTCATCGGCTGACATCGGCTAGTATAATGAGCATTCAATGGAAATCATCCTCACGTTCACATTCACGATCCTGACTAACATGTATTTTACGTGCAACCTATCCTTTGACGAAATGATGGAAAGGGGCGTAATATGAAATATGCCGCCTTTAAAATTACAAGGTTATTCACTCTGACGTCACAGACCACGCCAACCCCTAAACATAGGCTTGTATTCGTCACTTGTAACAACACTCTCCATCATGTTGAGAGCGTGAGGTATACTGGGGGCCCAACTACAGGTACTGCTCATGAAAATAAAGTCGGAAAAACCTAATGCGGGCTCATTACTATATATTTTTACGTTGTAGCATGAATAATATTGACGCGTGTGCTCTAGGTAGACGACAACGACGATGGGCACATTAACGGACTCCGTCTAGTGGGTCAGTGGGATTTTGGCTAACGACGAAGAAGACGTGTCTCTGTTCCGTTTTGCTTAAACAGGTCGTCCTGCTGTTCTTGAAGAACGTCTCCCTGTCCTCTCTCGGCGTTGTACCGTGACAGTGGTGGAGGTGCTTGGTATATTGACCACGCCTGATGCTACGGACTCCTTCTGGGAGTCGTTCATCTAGCCCGGACGCATTGTCACCAGTTACGACCCCCGTGCACCGCTTCAGTCGTCGACTGCTAGGCCTCGCCCCGGAGTTCTCCCTCTTCAACCACATCTTTCCAGGAGCTCCACACATCTGGCAATGGCCGCAACGAGCCCACCGCAAGCACCCCAATGCAGCCAGTCTCCCATTCAACAACAGGTAACTGTTCTTCATCCGCTGGTTCCCGATCGCTATCGCGGTGCAGCGTTCGAAGACATTGAAGACTGGCTCGACAAGTACGAGCGCGTCGCCCAGATTAACCAGTGGACTGAGCAGCAAAAGCTCTCCCACGTCTATTTCGCGCTTGACGACAGTGGCCGTACTTGGTATGAGAACCGCGAAGCTAGCCTATCGACATGGCATGACTTTCGGCAGAAAATCACCGATACGTTTGCAAGTGCCGACCGACGCGACCGCGCCCAACAGTTGATGGAGCTACGGGTGCAACAACCCAATGAGTCGGTCACAATGTCGCCGAAGACATGGCCCGTCTCTTTCGTAGAGCCGACCCGAACATGACCGAGGATAGGAAGTACGCTACCTCATGCGAGGGTAAAAGAGCAATTGTTCGCGGGGCTTGTGCGCAATCCACCCGTCACCGTCGCTGATTTATCAAGGAGGCTACGGCTATTGAGCGGGCCCTTCATCAACGATGCAGGCAGTGCGATCGTCTGTCCACCAGCACCGCACTCAATGCCGCCGCATTGACTCCACAGTATCAGAGCTCCTTGCGTGAAATGATAAGAGAGATCGTCAGAGAAGAAGTTCACCGGATCCTGACATCGACACTGGATAGCCCCCGTCGCGTCAATCGCCGAAGTGGTACGCGACGAAATCAGGCAGGCGTTACCGGCCGCGATCTTCCCGACCACCAGCGTCCATGAGTTACGCCGCCGCTGTCCGATGTTCCCACCCGTTACAACCACACCCCCGTACAACCAGCCTCCGAGAGCCGCTCCTTGGTCGCCGCCGCAAGAGGAGGCATTGCGGCACGCACCCGTGATGCCCGATGCAGTCCTACCGCCAGCCGTCATTCGCCGCGCCTTGGACCCACCGCAAAACGACA